>NW_026706481.1:0-154396 GCF_029867415.1 Vicia villosa | reverse complement strand
CGACAACGAGTCTCTCCATTCAGAAGATTGGAAGTTTCCTCAAAAGAAAGTTCGACATACTCCACTTGGAAATGGGTATGCTCACACCGCTCAGTCTGCTGAAGTAGAAGAAGATCGTCTGAGTGTTGCAAAGACAGTGGTTGGTAAATCAAGACCTACCACAGGCCAGCTTAAGCCTAAGGTTCCAGATTACTTAGTGCACAATGGGGTTCGCCACTATTGGACAGCTGTTGAAGTTTCAACTGTTGTTCGCACTCCTAAGTAGGAACTTTCACCGTTATTTTGTCCTCTCACCATAGCCCAGGGTGAAGAGATGTTTCATAGGGCTTTGCATTTTACTATCTCTTAGGAAAATGTCCCTCTTTGCTTCGCCCAAAGCAATAGAGTTTTGTTTTATAGGGTCTTTGTTTCAAGAAATGACTGTCCATAAATAAAAATGTCATTCTATTCCTTCGTTTAGTTTTTCCTTTTCTTTTTTCGGAAATTGGTAATCCTAAAAAACACCCTTAAAAAACATCAAAAATCATTAACTGCATACACCGAGTCTTCCCTCGTTGTCTAAATAAAACTTATCACACATATGCAGATTAATCATAAAATACCCCGTTGAAACGTGCGACCGTATGACTTCTCCAAGCTTTGAGTTTCCTGTATTCGAGGCAGAGGAAGAAGAAGACGAAGAAATATCAAAGGAAATTTCACGGTTACTTCAACAAAAGGAAGAGGCCATTCAGCCATACAATGAGCCTCTAGAGATCATTAACCTTGGTTCCGATGGAAACAGAAAAGAGGTTAAGATTGGAGCTTCGCTCAGTTCAGAGATCAGAGAAAGTTTGATACAGCTGCTCAAAGAATTCTCAGATGTCTTCGCTTGGTCTTATCAAGATATGTCAGGGTTGGATACCAGTATAGTGGAGCATCACTTGCCGTTAAAAGCAGAATGCCCTCCGGTCAAGCAAAAATTGAGAAGAACTCACCCGGAGATGGCCATGAAAATCAAAGAGGAAGTTCAGAAGCAAATCAACGCAGGTTTCCTCGTCACTTCAGAATACCCTCAGTGGTTAGCTAACATTGTTCCCGTTCCTAAGAAAGACGGAAAAGTCCGCATGTGCGTCGACTACAGAGATTTGAACAAAGCTAGCCCTAAGGATGATTTTCCTTTACCACATATTGATATGTTGGTAGACAGTACAGCAAAATCCAAAGTTTTCTCATTCATGGACGGATTTTCAGGATACAACCAAATCAAAATGGCACCTGAAGACATTGGAAAAACAGCTTTCATCACCCCCTGGGGCACGTTCTGCTATCGTGTCATGCCTTTTGGACTAAAGAACGCAGGGGCAACTTATCAAAGAGCCATGACTACGCTTTTCCACGACATGATGCATAAAGAAGTGGAAGTCTATGTGGACGACATGATTGCCAAATCAGAAAATGAAGAAGATCACATACAGAATCTGACAAAGTTATTTCAACGCTTACGGAAGTTTCAGCTTCGCCTGAACCCCAACAAGTGTACCTTTGGTGTCTATTCAGGAAAACTCCTTGGTTTCATTGTCAGCAAACGAGGAATTGAAGTAGATCCAGACAAAGTCAAGGCAATTCAAGAAATGCCTTCACCCAGAACCGAGAAACAAGTTAGAGGATTTCTTGGACGTCTGAATTACATCTCGAGATTCATATATCTCATGACTGCAACTTGCGCTCCTATTTTCAAACTTCTACGGAAAAATCAAAGTTGCGTCTGGACAGACGATTGTCAGAAAGCGTTCGACAGCATTAAGGAATATCTGCTCGAACCACCCATCTTATCTCCTCCAGTGGAAGGAAGACCTTTGATAATGTACTTAACCGTCTTAGAAGACTCCATGGGTTGTGTCCTTGGACAGCAAGACGAGACAAAGAGAAAAGAGCATGCCATCTACTACCTGAGCAAGAAATTCACTGACTGTGAATCCCGCTACTCCATGCTCGAGAAGACGTGTTGTGCTTTGGCCTGGGCTGCCAAGCGTCTCCGCCAGTACATGATTCGACATACTACTTGTTTGATCTCTCATATGGATCCAATCAAGTACATCTTTGAGAAGCCTGCTCTAACCGGGAGAATTGCCCGTTGGCAGATGTTGTTATCAGAATATGACATTGAGTATCACGCACAGAAAGCCGTGAAGGGAAGCATTCTAGCTGAGCACCTGGCTCACCACCCACTCAATGGTCATGAATCAACCAGTTTCGACTTTCCGGACGAGGACGTCATGTACCTCAAGATGAAAGATTACGACGAGCCACTACCAGACGAAGGACCTGAGATAGGATCCCAGTGGGGCTTAATCTTTGATGGAGCTGTCAATGCTTATGGACGAGGAATTGGGGCAATCATTGTTACACCTCAGGGTACCCATATTCCATTTACTGCCAGATTAACTTTCAAATGCACAAACAATGAGGCCGAATATGAAGCTTGCATCATGGGTCTCGAAGAAGCCATGGATCTAAGAATCAAACACTTGGATGTATATGGAGATTCTGCTTTGGTCATCAATCAAATCAAAGGAGAATGGGAAACACGCCAACCAGGGCTAATTCCTTACAAAGACTACGCGAGAAGATTGTTACCATTCTTCGACAGGGTAGATTTTCATCACATTCCTCGTGAAGAAAACAACGTGGCTGATGCACTAGCCACACTCTCTTCCATGATTAGGATAAATCATTGGAATGACATTCCTCGGATCGATGTTATGCGCCTGGATAGGCCCGCTCATGTATTCACAGTAGAAGCAATCATCGACGACAAACCGTGGTATCACGACATCAAGAACTTTCTTCAGAAGCAAGAGTACCCTCTTGGGGCGTCAAAGAAAGATAGAAAGACTTTGAGAAAGTTAGCTTGTAGATTCTTCTTGAATGAAGATTTTCTGTACAAGAGAAACTTCGACATGGTTCTGCTCAGATGCGTTGACAGAAAAGAAGCAGAAATACTCATGAGAGAAATACATGAAGGTTCCTTTGGTACTCACACCAATGGACATACCATGACAAGGAAAATACTGAGAGCAGGATATTATTGGCTGACGATGGAGTCAGATTGCTACCAGTACGCAAAGAGGTGTCACAAATGCCAGATCTACGCCGATAGAATTCATGTGCCACCATCTCTTCTCAACATACTCTCTTCCCCTTGGCCTTTCTCCATGTGGGGAATCGACATGATTGGAATGATCGAACCAAAAGCGTCCAACGGACATCGCTTCATCTTGGTAGCCATAGACTATTTCACCAAATGGGTTGAAGCAGCTTCATATGCAAACGTTACAAGACAAGTTGTCGTCAGGTTTATCAAGAATCACATCATCTGTCGCTACGGCATTCCTAGCAAGATAATCACTGACAATGGGTCAAATTTGAATAACAAAATGATGAAGGAGCTTTGTGAAGAATTCAAGATTGAACATCACAATTCATCTCCTTACAGACCAAAGATGAATGGAGCTGTAGAAGCAGCTAACAAAAACATCAAGAAAATCATTCAGAAGATGGTCATTACTTACAAAGATTGGCATGAAATGCTCCCGTATGCTCTTCACGGTTACCGTACATCAGTACGCACTTCGACTGGAGCAACTCCTTTCTCCCTTGTATATGGCATGGAGGCAGTCCTACCTATAGAGGTTGAAATCCCATCAATGAGAGTTCTGATGGAGGCAAAATTAACAGAAGCCGAGTGGTGTCAAAGCAGATTCGATGAATTGAACTTAATCGAAGAAAAGCGCATGACAGCTTTATGCCACGGACAGCTATATCAGCAAAGAATGAAGAAAGCTTTCGACAAAAAGGTTCGACCTCGCACAATCAAAGAAGGCGACCTTGTACTCAAAAAGATTCAATCTTTTCTCACAGATTCGAGAGGGAAATGGACTCCCAATTATGACGGCCCCTACGTGGTCAAGAGAGCTTTCTCAGGAGGAGCCTTAATACTCACGACTATGGATGGAGAAGAATTCACCCGTCCTGTGAACGTCGACGCAGTCAAGAAATACTTTGCCTAAATAATCAAAAAGAACGGCTCGCTAAGTTGAAAACTCGCAAAGAGCGACTTAGGCAAAAAAGAGCGTCTCGGTGAATCGAAAACCCGAAAGGGCGATTCAGGCAAAAATTAGAGACATAACAAAAAATATATTAATCAATCCCGGTAGACTTAAAACCCGAAAGGGGTAGTTTACGCAAAAGTTAGGGATATATGGCAAGTAACTGTGTCCAGGACAAACTTGATCATTCAAAATCCATAGCGGAGTATTCATCAGCAGTAGGTCATCTTCTACGAAGCACGAATACAGCGCAACTCGGAGTGGAAGGGAAAGATAACGGTCGTCACGTTTCATCGTAGCCCTTTTCCCAAAAATTACCAATTTCCAACTTTGTAAATACTCCATGGAATCAAGCATTTGGCTGATTACCATTCCATATATAATAATTTGAGCCTTGTGCTTTCCTTTGCAATCTAGTCTTATTCAGTTTCTTGAAATACATTTTAAGTTTAAACAGTCAATTTCTTGAAACAAATGTTTTCATAAAATAAAAATGAGTTTACTTGCAAAGATAAAGGTGAAATTTCTTTCTAAGGTTTACAAACAATAGGAAGAATGCAAACAGTTGCTCCGAGAATGGTTGAGACTCCGGGAACCAAGTTTTCCCCATGAGGTCGCTTTGCGAACATCTCCCGATGACGGATCTTTACTTCAATTCATATTACTCATTTCGGACAGCGGACAACTGATAACCAGATATTCCCAACAGAGTTCGAACTACAAGAAGAGGACATCTTCTGATCAACAAGAATTCAAGTCGTATCTTAGGATTTTACATCCGCGACAATTCCATTCACATTCACTTTACATTTTATAATTGTCATAATATTCATGCATACATTACATCACAACTGCATAGTCAAATTAGGCTTTTAATCATGAGAATGCCCGAATCATGAGGGCATGAACTCAAGTTTCCCCTGCAAGTCCTGGAGAAACTTTTTCCTTCAAGACAACGATCCATGTAGAGAGGTTTCCCCAAGCAAGTCAATAAATGATGGTCTCCCTCAAAGAGATAGTTTGTTCACTTTTGGGAATCCCTCAACTGAGAATCTCCTGCAGAGCGACATTCGACAGTCTTCTTCAGGTAAGATAGTTTGCTTCACATTCCGGAACTCCCTACAGGTCTGGTATTTCCCCAGCAGGGTCAAGAGGTGCCATTTCTCGTCAAGGGAAAATTCAGAATCTCCCAGCAGATCTACAAATGATTCCCCAGCGGAATCAGCAAATGATAGTCTTCATCCAGAAGATAGTTCAGATTCCCCAACAAAGTCAGCAAATGGCAGTCTCTTTCAGCAGAAGACAGTTTGCTCACTTTCTATCACAACAAAGTCAGCGAATGGCAGTCTCTTTCAGCAGAAGACAGTTTGCTCACTTTCTATCACAACAAAGTCAGCGAATGGCAGTCTCTTTCAGCAGAAGACAGTTTGCTCACTTTCTATCACAACAAAGTCAGCGAATGGCAGTCTCTTTCAGCAGAAGACAGTTTGCTCACTTTCTATCATAACAGAGTCAGCGAATGGCAGTCTCTTTCAGCAGAAGACAGTTTGCTCACTTTCTATCATAACAAAGTCAGCAAATGGCAGTCTCTTTCAGCAGAAGACAGTTTGCTCATTTTCTTTCATGACAAGGGTCGATAAATGGCAATCTTCCCCGGCAGAAGACAGTTTGTTCCCCTAGCAATTGGCAAATGGCAGTCTTTTCCCAAGAAAAGACAGTTCGTCTGTTAAATACTCAAGAGATCGACAAATGGCAGTTTCTTCGAACAGTTTGTCTGTTTCTGGGATGTTTAACTCCCCACAGAGTCGATGAATGGCAGTTTTCCTCTTAGGAAAACAGTTCGTTGATTCCCCAGGCATCAGTTGACGAATGGCAGTTTTCACCCCGAAAACAGTTCGTCCGCCTTCAAACAAAGTCATTAGCCCCTCAAAAGATCAGGAGGCCATATGACATTCTTTCAAAGACGTCAAGTCAAAAGGGAAGATGGTGAAGTTTCTTTACTACCGTCAAATGGCATCTTATCTCCAAGCGCTGATAAGAAGTTTGACGAGGAAACAAACCTTTGAAGTTTCTTTACTACCATCAAATGGCGTCTCGTCTCCAAGTGCTGATGAGAAGTTTGATGAGGAAACAAACCTTTGGGAATTTTCTCTTTATCTGAGATATTGTCCAAACACAACTAAGACCAGTTTCGAGAATTGGACATCCGGAACGAGAGGAGGTTGTTTACCTTTTTCTAAGTATCAACACTTAGTTAAAGAAGATGGATTGCGCATCCTACATTGCCATCCATTCACCAGAATCTACATCAAGTATTTCTGCAGAAGTTTGTCTCCTCATCCCCCGCCAAGCGCGACAACGGGATCAAATCATGCAAAGATTTTATCAATTACAACATCTCAGGAGCGCCCAAAATTCGGCATTTCTCGATATTTAAGTCTCTTTTACGCCGGAAAGATCGAGATATCAATCTCTCTCCCTCCAGATAAAAGAAACTTAAATAGGGGCATCTGTCATACCCTAATTTTTGACCCCCCTGAGATGGCATGTCTTCAGGATTTTTTCATCAGGTCAAGACAAGTACTCAGAGTAGTCATTTCTCCATCTGGTACCTAATCGAGGATGCTCAAAGACAAGAAAGCTCAGGCAAAGGATCAATCAATACAAAGACTAGTCTCTAATACAATCATGGGGCTCAAAAACTTCACTTTTCTCATCTATGATTGATTAGACATCCAGTCATATGAGTACAGGTTTACTCAGGTCACCAGATTAGGGTTTGGAGCCTATCAAGGACTGAAATCAGGGATCACATTTGGGAAACCCTAAAAAACCCCAGAGGGTCATTCAAAGACATCAAACATCTTCAAATAACTCATATTACAAGGTCTACTGGACATCACACTTCAATTCAAAGTCTACAGTCATTACTTTCACATGGTCGACAAATTAGGGTTTTGACCTAATTCACCAAGATAGTTGACTTCTGATCAGGGCATGAATCCAAAACTCAAGACATGATTTAAGGATCTCTACTACCTCCATATAATCCATTTATATCATCCATTTGGGGAGAAGATCTTATTTCTACACAAAAGCCCAAAGAGTCACTTTGTCAGGAAAAAGTCAACTGTGAAGGATCATCATTGACTTTTAAGGTTTTTGGTCAAAAAATGACTTTCAAAGATCAATATCATCAATATATGGATGTCAAAGTCATTTGGCCAAAGAAATTCAAAGAAATTCATCAAGGAGCGAAAAGTCGGGAATTAGGGTTTTTGAAGGCATGGTGAGATCTCAAAATTTCACCTACACAACTCAAAAAACTTCCAACATGAAAGTTGTAGATCTTGCAAAATAAAACAACATCTTACAAAGGAACTTTTTTCAAAAGATCAACCATTTATGAAGTTTTGGAGATTTTGAAGTTTAGGTCATAAACACTTAGAAATTTTTCTAAGTGTTTTAACCTAGTTTTCATCCAACTTTGAGCTCATTTTTCACAAATTTCCCAAGTGATTCTGAAGAAGACATAAACTAATGATTTGAAGTAGATGTTTAGGGCTTTCCAAATTGTGTTCAACCTTCTCCAAATTCAATTTGAGCTAAGAGTTATGCTTGTTCAAAGTTGGCCTCATGAAGTAAAATTATAGGTCATGTGCAAATTGGACTTTGCAAATTTTGTGCAAATAACCTCTCTTATGGATGCTACACGACCCATAACACATCTGAAACCATGCCATACATCCATTTTCATCATTGCATAAGGATTAGAGAAGATTCCAAAAACAAATGCATGTGATTATGTAATGATTGCATTTTTGAATTTATGACAAATTGGTGATTCATCAAAGGAATCTTCTCCCAACCAATTGGAGCTCATTTCTGCAGCAATTTGGTCCCCTAAGATCAAGCAAAACCGATGGCTAGGGAGTGGTATCAAAGAGCTCATCATTGCACTTGGGATATTCTTTGAATTTCTTCATGGCTAAGAAACCAAACTCTCCCATTAAGCAAGCTCACACTCTCACTCAGTACTGAACCAATTGCCTATAAATAGAGGCCTCATTCTCATTCAAAAAACACACCAAAGCAACCATATTCCTTGCTTTCTCTTTCTCTCCTCTTGTTCATTGTTTTTCAAAGTTCTTTGGCAAGAAGAATCGATTTCTTCAAACCAAAGCTTATCTTTGGGAAGTGAGCATTCTAACATCTCAAGGGAGGTCATTTGAGGTGATCCAAGCACCTGGATCACTTCTGTAGGTGGAGGAACACCATTGTTGCTCTCACCTTGGAGCATTTGCAGTTGGAGGTCCATGGAGTGATTCAGAAGGTTTCAAGGCAAGCCAATCATCCAGACACACTCCTCAGGTCATAGTGAAGCTAACCAGATGGCTGCAGCTCATCTGTAACTCAGGATTCAACAACCTCCATGTCCACTTGAAGCTCAAATCGAGGGAGGTCCATAGAACAATTCAGAAGGATTCAGGCTACAATAAGCATCCAGTTAGTATCATTGAGTCTCAGGGAAGCTATTGAGATCATTCATTCAAGCCCAGGTGCTCTCAATCATCCTCACGACCTCCATTTTCAGAGGTAAGTTTCTGAACCTCACCTCTCTAATTTAAGTACTCTTTGTGAAATAGCTCGATTCTATCTTGTTCAGCATCATCAGAGGATTGAAAACCCTCTATCATCATCCATTTATCTTTCAGTATAGTCATTTAATTTGATTTTGAAATTTTAGGGTTCTTCACGATTTCTGGTAAATTAGTTAGATGTAGTTAATATTAGTTCATGTTAGTTACATATTTAGAATCGTGAGTGAAATTAGAGCAAGTTTCGTGTTTACATCATGGCAAATGATTGAGAAATGAGTAAGTTCAGAAATTCAAATTCATGGAGCTTGAGGTTGAAGACGAAGATGGTGGTGGCGCGCAAAATTCAAATCTCAGGGTAGAGTTTATTTTATTTTGAGTGGTATGCGTTTTATTAATGACTAAACAACTTGCCCTAGTGGCCACCCATGCGCCCTTAGTATCATCATGCCACAAGTCTGGGGTTCGAATCCCCCTCGCCCCAGACTTTTTTGATTCTTTTATTTTTTAAGGATTTACAACTTGTTTTGAAACATGACCAAATGGAGGCAAGTCACTAACACTGAGCGCGCGTTGGCTCAGTGGTGTTGTTTTGGACTGGTAACCTCAAGGGCGTGGGTTCAAACCCTCCAAGGGACAAAACCTTTTTTTTAACACTAATTTCTTTCATTTTTCTTCACAATTTCACATATTTATTTAACCTATCAAACTAATTCTTTTTTACTTCATTTTTCACACACTTTTTATTTAACATATTTATTTTGTGAATAATCAAAAAAATCATAAAAATATTATTTATTTCATGTATTTTTATTAGGTTTAAAATAGTATGTTTTAGGTGTTTTCTTAAATACTTGAATACATATTTTTCACTTTGTTTTAAACTAAATCAATTTGTAAATAATTCTATGATGAAACCCTAATTGTTTAGGTCTTAATTAAGTAAAAATCTTTATTTTTACTTTAATTAAGTTGACTTTTGTCAATTTTCAAAGCTGTTATCAGTCTCCGATTAAACGGATGATTAAGGTTTTCAAACAACAAAACCTTGTATCATTCAAAATCATTTTCAAATTGCTCTTGTAACCAGTACTGCAAAGTACTGGGCCTCTAATAGAGTGTAAGTCCCAAAAATCTTCTCTTCTTAGCTTGTTTTCAAACTGTATTTTCAAAATCTTCTTTCTGTTTTCAAAACATTCTTCTGGTATTTGAAGGGCATTATTCCCGGTGAAACTCTTCAGATACCTATGTGACCTTTGTCCATCTTCACTTCTTCTGTTTTCAAAAAAACCATTAACTGTTTATCATATATATATTCAACTGTTATCAACAAAACAACAAAAATACTGTTGAGGCTCTGTACATACTTCTTCAATGGCCTCCACTCCATCCAGGTTAGGCTTTACAAGCTTTTAATTTACAGTCTTTATTTAAATTACTGTCAAATATAAACTATGCATATATTAGTTTAGAACTACGTTTGAGTATAAACCCTAGGACGGTTAAACTATATATATATATTAGGAATATGACCTAGGATTGAGAATGTCTTCCCGGTGAAGGCTCTTTCCTAATTAGAGATCTGTAGTTCAAACCCCCAAGATGAATTATTCCCGGTGAAACATCTTGGCAAAAACCTTAGAATCCAAAAATATAGGACACATCCACCCAAAGAGGAATTATTCCCGGTGAAACCTCTTACCCATTTGCTTAGAGCCAAAATAAGTTCAAAACTACATAAGCTTTCTCTTGTGCTATAACAAGGACCCTCGATTAGCCTCCTCTTGGGCTTTGTACAAGGACCCACAGGCTTCTTAAAAGCATTTCCAGCTTCCTCTTGAGCTTGTATACAAGGACCCATCAGGTTTCTTATAAACATAGGAACAGGTCTTTAGTCACCTTTTAGCCTACCCTGGTGAGTTTCTTCCAATTTAAACCAGACTTAAAACAAGCTAAGTTTGTCTCAATTTCACATTGAGTACACTTTTTGGAATGAGAGACATGGACAGTCTCTGTCACCCTTATCTTCATCAATCCTCCTTAGTAGAGTCTAGGATCTATGTTTTGGTCATCCTCAGCATTGAGTCAGCCTTCATCTTGGGCTTTAAACAAAGAGTCTCCACCAGATAATCTTTCTGCCAATCCTTTCATCCCTTAATAATTAATGGAGTGCTACCCAAATCAATCATTTTAACAAAAACCCCTGGAAAGGGTTAGCCTCCAAAGTCAATTAAAATCAACCTAATCCCTGGAAAGGGTTAGCTTCCACACATTCCTTCACTCTAAAATGTCAAAACCCCTGGAAAGGGTTAGCCTCCAAAGTCAATTAATAAAAAGTCAAAAGAATAATTTCATTCTCTTAGGAGATAATTTCCCCAAAAGAGTCAAAACCCCTGGAAAGGGTCAGCCTCCAAAAAATATGATAAAAGTCAGTCTTTTAACAGACAAATTCACCAGCTGAGTCAAAATCCCTGGAAAGGTTTAGCTTCCAAAGAAAAACAGTCTTTTTAATCTCCAGTAGAGTCAAAACCAACAAAAACAGTTAGCCTCAACCTTGGGCTTCATACAAGGCACCCAAACAATAAAACTCCCCTGTTAAGAGTCAGCCTCAACCTTGGGCATTGTACAAGGCAGATAATAGAGTCTCCCCAGTGAGTTCTTCATCATTCAGCAGCCACAACCTTGGGCTTTGTACAAGGCAGATAAACCATATCTTTCATGTGTCAAAGATTCCTAACACTTAGGATCTTTACTCATATAGTCATCCATACTCAATTCATTTATTTAAGAGTCCGCCACAACCTTGGGCTTTGTACAAGGCAGAAAATCATGTTTTCCCTAACTAGAGTCATAGTATAAAAAACCCAATTTTTCTCAGCAGTCGGCCACAACCTTGGGCTTTGTACAAGGCACACAAATAGAGTCTCCAAACAGAGTCAGCCTCAATTCTGGGCTTTATACAGAACACCAAACAAAATCCAACAAATAAACACTCTCCAAGTAGAGTCAGCCTCAATTCTGGGCTTTGTACAGAACACCAAACAAAATCCAACAAATAAACACTCTCCAAATAGAGTCAGCCTCAATTCTGGGCTTTGTACAGAACACAAAAATACCCTGTAATTAATCCCCAATGGAGTCATCTCCCAGAGTCAATAATATTAATTAATCAATCAAAAAGCCTCAAGCTTGGGCCTTATACAAGCCAGCTAAAGTCAAATCTTTTATACAGTAGATAGACATAGCTTATCTCTATAGAGAGATATTTTTACTACTCTACCACATTCAAACAAACAAACATTTCAATTTCAATTTCAATCAAAGTCTCCCATTTAGGACTCTGAAAGACATGCTCTGGCACATCCCCAGACTTGTACACTTTCCCTAATTTGGACGAGCATCTTTCTTTCATTTAAGAGGCATCTGACTGGCATACTTGCACACACACAAGTAAGGTCCCCCTCTTGAATGAAATGAATTCAGTTATTCTGTCACTCTTTCAAAATGTTTGTGGTAGAATAGTACAAATACCTCTCTGCAGAGATAAATTTCATGTCTCTTTACTGTAAACAGAGATTTAATTCCAAGCTTCAACCTTGAGCTTCAAAGCAAGGCACCCAAAAACAAGTAATTTCCCTAGTTAGTTCCCCGAACTACATTAAGCTCTGACTTCCACTAGGGATATGTAGGCATGAGGTTCACAAGGAATCTCAGCGAGCTAATAAAATACCAAAAATAGTCAGTCTGTCTATCTGTCTGTCTTTCTTTAAACAATTCAATTCCTTCTTCTAACACAAAGGAGAAACTTTCCCAATCATTAGCAGCAAACACAATCACAATGACACAGAGAAGGTTCCTGTAGAGTACTACAGATATGTAGGGTGTTTAAACACTTCCCTATGTATAACCGACCCCCCGGACTCCAGAATTTCTAGTCTAGGTGTAAATCCCCACACTTAGCAAACTCCTAGGGTTTAGTTGAGATCTTTTTTCCCCTTTCCTACTCGTAGGACAAATAAGAAAGTTCGTGTGATATCGTAGGAAGAACTGAAATAAAATTCATCCCACCACGGGCGCATTCTCCTTCCAAATTTCGCGTGAAGGGTCTAGCGTGCCGTCCTCCCAAGTGAAACGGGGAGGTAAAAGAAAACGACACCACACATTCCATATATAATAATTTGAGCCTTGTGCTTTTCCTTTGCAATCTAGTCTTATTCAGTTTCTTGAAATGCATTTTAAGTTTAAACAGTCATTTCTTGAAACAAATGTTTTCATAAAATAAAAATGAATTTACTTGCAAAAATAAAGGTGAAATTTCTTTCTAAGGTTTACAAACAATAGGAAGAATGCAAACAGTTGCTCCGAGAACGGTTGAGATTCCGGGAATCAAGTTTTCCCCATGAGGTCGCTTTGCGAACATCTCCCGATGACGGATCTTCACTTCAATTCATATTACTCATTTCGGACAGCGGACAACTGATAACCAGGTATTCCCAACAGAGTTCGAACTACAAGAAGAGGACATCTTCTGATCAACAAGAATTCAAGTCGTATCTTAGGATTTTCCATCCGCGACAATTATATTCACATTCAATTTACATTTTATCATTGTCATAATATTCATGCATACATTACATCATAATTGCATAGCCGAATCAGGCTTTGATCCTGTGAATGCCTAAGTCATTGAGGCATGAACTCAAGTTTCCCCTGCAAGTTCCGGAGAAACTTTTTCCTTCGAAACAACAGTTCATACACAAGGATCTCACCAAGCAAGTCAACAGATGGTAGTCTCCCTCAAAGAGATAGTTTGTTCACTTTTGGAATTCCTCAGCCGAGAATCTCCTGCAGAGCGACATTCGACAGTCTTCTTCAGATAAGATAGTCTGCTTCACATTTTGGAATTCCCTACAGGTTTGGTATTTCCCCAGCAGGGTCAAGAGGTGCCACTTCTTGTCAAAGAAAAATTCAGAATCTCCCAGCAGATCGACAAATGATTCCCCAGCGGAGTCAGCGAATGATAGTCTTCGTCCAGAAGATAGTTCAGATTCCCCAACAAAGTCAGCAAATGGCAGTCTCTTTCAGCAGAAGACAGTTTGCTCGCTTTCTATCACAACAAAGTCAGCAAATGGCAGTCTCTTTCAGCAGAAGACAGTTTGCTCACTTTCTTTCATAACAAAGTCAGCAAATGGCAGTCTCTTTCAGCAGAAGACAGTTTGCTCACTTTCTATCATAACAGAGTCAGCAAATGGCAGTCTCTTTCAGCAGAAGACAGTTTGCTCACTTTCTATCATAACAAAGTCAGCAAATGGCAGTCTCTTTCAGCAGAAGACAGTTTGCTCACTTTCTTTCATGACAGGGTCGACAAATGGCAGTCTCTCTCAGTAGAAGACAGTTTGCTCCCCTAGCAATTGGCAAATGGCAGTCTTTTCCCAAGAAAAGACAGTTTGTCTGTTAAATACTCAAGAGATCGACAAATGGCAGTTTCTTCGAACAGTTTGACTGTTTCTGGGATGTTTAACTCCCCACAGAGTCGATGAATGGCAGTTTTCCTCTTAGGAAAACAGTTCGTTGATTCCCCAGGCATCAGTTGACGAATGGCAGTTTTCACCCCGAAAACAGTTCGTCCGCCTTCAAACAAAGTCATTAGCCCCTCAAAAGATCATGAGGCCATATGACATTCTTTCAAAGACGTCAAGTCAAAAGGGAAGATGGTGAAGTTTCTTTACAGCCGTCAAATGGCATCTTATCTCCAAGCGCTGATAAAAAGTTTGACGAGGAAACAAACCTTTAAAGTTTCTTTACAGCCGTCAAATGGCATCTTACCTCCAAGCGCTGGTAAGAAGTTTGACGAGGAAACAAACCTTTGAAGTTTCTCTACAGCCGTCAAATGGCATCTTATCTCCAAGCGCTGATAAGAAGTTTGACGAGGAAACAAACCTTTGAAGTTTCTCTACAGCCGTCAAATGGCATCTTATCTCCAAGCGCTGGTAAGAAGTTTGACGAGGAAACAAACCTTTGAAGTTTCTCTACAGCCGTCAAATGGCATCTTACCTCCAAGCGCTGGTAAGAAGTTTGATGAGGAAACAAACCTTTGGAAATTTTCTCTTTATCTGAGATATTGTCCAAACGCAACTAAGACCAGTTTCGAGATATGGACATCCGGGACGAGAGGAGGTTGTTTACCTTTTTCTAAGTATCAACACTTAGTTAAAGAAGATGGATTGCGCATCCTACATTGCCATCCATTCTCCAGAATCCACATCAAGTATTTCTACAGGAGTTTGTCTCCTCATCCCCCGCCAAGTGCGACAACGGGATCAAATCATGCAAAGATTTTATCATCTCAGAAGCGCCAAAAATTCGGGCATTCTTTGATATTTAAGTCTCTTTTACGCAGGAGAGATCGAGATCTCAATCTCTCTCCCTCCAGATAAAAGAAACTTAAATAGGGGCATCTGTCATACCCTAATTTTTGACCCCCCTGAGATGACATATCTTCAGGATTTTCATCAAGTCAAAGCAAGTACCCAGAACAGCCTGACATTCAATCGAGGGTGTTCAAAGATAAGAAAACTCAGGCAAAGGATCAATCAATACAGGGATTAGTCTCTAATACAATCATAAGACTCAAAAGCCTCATTATTACACCTATGATTGATTAAGACACCCAGTCATCTAAGCACAGGATTACTCAGATCAACAGACTAGGGTTTGGAGCCTATCAAGGACTAAAATCAGGGATCACCTTTGGGAAACCCTAAAAAGCCCCAAGAGACCATTCAAAGACATTTATCATCTTCAAATAACTCTTATGACAAGATCCACTGGACATTACACCTCAATTCAAAGTCTACACTCATCATTGTCCTCTGGTCGACAATTAGGGTTTTGACCTAATTCACCAAGATAGTTGACTTTTAATCAGGGCATGAATCCAAAACTCAACACATGATTCAAGAATCTCTACTTCCTCAATATAATCCATTTACATCATTCATTTGAGGATAAGATCTTGTTTCTACACAAAAGTCCAAAAATTCACTTTGTCAGGCAAAAGTCAACTGTATGGGATCACCTTTGACTTTTAAGGTTTTTGGTCAAAAAATGACTTTCAAAGATCAATATCATCAATATATGGATATTAAAGTCATTTGACCAAAGAAATTCAAAGAAATTCATCAAGGAGCAAAAAGTCGGGAATTAGGGTTTTTGAAGGCATGGTGAGAACTCAAAAGTTCACCTACACAACTCAAAAAACTTCCAACATGAAAGTTGTAGATCTTGCAAAATAAAACAACATCTTACAAAGGAACTTTTTTCAAAAGATCAATCATTTATGAAGTTTTGGAAATTTTGAAGTTTAGGTCATAAACACTTAGAAATTTTTCTAAGTGTTTTAACCTAGTTTTCATCCAACTTTGGGCTCATTTTTCACAAATTTCCCAAATGATTCTGAAGAAGACATAAACTAATGATTTAAAGTAGATGTTTAGGGTTTTCCAAATTGTGTTCAACCTTCTCCAAATTCAATTTGAGCTAAGAGTTATGCTTGTTCAAAGTTAGCCTCATGAAGTAAAATTATAGGTCATGGACACTTTTGGACTTTGCAAATTTTGTGCAAATAACCTCTCTTATGGATGCTACACGACCCATAACACATCTGAAACCATGCCATGCATTCATTTTCACCATGCCATAAGAATTGAAGAAGATTCTAAAAACAAGAACATGTGATTATGTAATGATTACATTTGTGAATTTATGGCAAATTGATGAATCACCCAAGGAATCTTCTCATCAACCAATTAGAGCTCACTTTGCATCTGAAATGTCCCCTAAGATCAGATAGAATCAATGGATAGGGGAAGCTAGCCCGAAAATGCATCATTGCATTTTGGAGATTCTTTGAATTTCTTCATGGCTAAGAAACCAAACTCACTACACTAAGCAAGCTCACCACAGCCAATTGATCTGCATCCATTTGCCTATAAATACAGAGGCATTCCTCATTCAAAAACACACCAAAGCAACCATATTCCTTGCTTTCTCTTTCTCTTCTCATGTTCATTGTTTTTCAAAGTTCTTTGGCAAGAAGAATCGATTTCTTCAAACCAGAGCTCATCTTTGGGAAGTGAACATTCTAACATCTCAAGGGAGGTCATTTGAGGTGATCCAAGCACCTGGATCACTTCTGTAAGTGGAGGAACACCATTGTTGCTCTCACTTTGGAGCATTTGCAGTTGGAGGTCCATGAAGTAATTCAGGAGGTTCCGAGCCAAGCCAATCATCCAGACACACTCCTCAGGTCATAGTGAAGCTAACCAGATGGCTGCAGCTCATCTGTAACTCAAGAATCAACACCCTCCATGTTCACTTGAAGCTGAAATCGAGGGAGGTCCATAGAACAATTCAGAAGGATTCAGGATACAATAAGCATTCAGTTAGCATCATTGAGTCTCAGGGAAGCTATTGAGATCATTCATTCAAGCCCAGGTGCTCTCCACCACACTCACGACCTTCATTTTCAGAGGTAAGTTTCTCAACTTCATCCCTCTAATTCGTGTATCTTTCTGGCTAAAACTCAACACCATTCTATTCAGCATCATAAGAGGATTAAAAACCCTCTATCATCAGTCATTTATGCTTCAGTATAGTCATTTAATTTAAATTCCAAATTTTTGGGTTCTTCACGTATTTTAGATAATTCAGTAGATACAGTTAACATAAATCCATGTTAGTTATATATCTAGAATCGTGAGTGAATTTAGAGCAAGTTTGGTTTTTATATCATTGCAAATGGTTGAGAATTGAGGAAGTTCAGAATTTCAAATTGATGGAGCTTGAGGTTGAAGACGAAGATGGTGAAGCGCGCCATTTTTGAATTCTCAGTGGAAAGTTTAAAATATATTTAACTGAAAGCGAGTTTTAAACGAATAACATCGTTTAGCTCACTTGGTCACATGCGCTTCCACTCTCTCTTGCCATAAGGTCTGGGGTTCGATCCCCCCCTCAGACCTTTTGTTTTTATTTTCCATTTTAACGCGCGTGTTTCACATATAAACAACTGGGATCCCTCTTTAGTCACACTGAGCGTGTAGCTCAGTTGGCTTTGTTTTGGTGTGGTGACTATAAGGGCGTGAGTTCAAGCCTTGGTGGAGACATTCCTATTTTTTTACCACTTTTCACACTTATTTTCTTCACAACTTCACACAATTAATTAACCTATCAAACTAATTTATTTTCACTTCATTTTTTACACACTTGTCATTTAACATATCTATTTTATGAATAATCAAAAAAAATCATAAAAATGTCATTTATTTCATATATTTTTATTAGGTTTAAAATAGTATGTTTTAGGTGTTTTCTTAAATACTTTAAATACATATTTTACTTTGTTTTAACCTAATCATTTTGTAAATAAAATCCATGATAAAACCCTATTTGCTTAGGTCTTAATTGAGTAAAAATCTTTATTTTTACTTTAATTAAGTTGACTTTTGTCAATTCTCAAAACTATTTTTCAATCTCTGATTAAATCAAATGATTAGGGTTTTCAAACAACAAAACCTTGCATCATTCCAAATCATTTTTCAAATTGCTTTTACACCAGTACTATAAAGTACTGGGCCTCTAATAGAGTGTAAGTCCCAAAAACCTTCTCTTCTTAGCTTGTTTTCAAAACTGTATTTTCAAAATCTTCTTTCTGTTTTCAAAACATTCTTCTGGTATTTGAAGGGCATTATTCCCGGTGAAACTCTTCAGATACCTATGTGACCTTTGTCCATCTTCACTTCTTCTGTTTTCAAAAACCATTAACTGTTTATCATATATATATTCAACTGTTATCAACAAAACAACAAAAATTATTGTTGAGGCTCTGTACATACTTCTTCAAAGGCCTCCACTCCATCCAGGTTAGGCTTTACAAGCTTTCAATTTACAGTCTTTATTTAAATTACTGTCAAATATAAATTGTGCATATATATATTAGTTTAGAACTACGTTTGAGTATAAACCTTAGGACAGTTAAACTATATATATATATATATATATATTATAGGAATATGACCTAGGATTGAGAATGTCTTCCCGGTGAAGGCTCTTTCCTAATTAGAGATCTGTAGTTCAAACCCCCAAGATGAATTATTCCCGGTGAAACATCTTGGCAAAAACCTTAGAATCCAAAAATAATAGGACACATCCACCCAAAGAGGAATTATTCCCGGTGAAACCTCTTACCCATTTGCTTAGAGCCAAAATAAGTTCAAAACTACATAGCTTTCTCTTGTGCTATAACAAGGACCCTCGATTAGCCTCCTCTTGGGCTTTGTACAAGGACCCACAGGCTTCTTAAAAGCATTTCCAGCTTCCTCTTAAGCTTGTATACGAGGACCCATCAGGTTTCTTATAAACATAGGAACAGGTCTTTAGTCACCTTCTAACATACCCTGGTGAGTTTCTTCCAATTTAAACCAGACTTTAAACAAGCTAAGTTTGTCTCAATTTTGCATTGAGTACACCTTTTGGAATGAGAGACATGGACAGTCTCTATCACCCTTATCTTCATCAATCTTCCTTAGCAGAGTCTAGGATCTATGTTTATTTTCTCCTCAGCATGTGTCAGCCTTCATCTTGGGCTTTAAACAAGAAGTCTCCATTAGATAATCTTTCTGCCATCCATTTTTCAATCATAAAATCCCTGGAAAGGGTTAGCTTCCACACATTCTTTCATTTTTAATAAAATCCCTGGAAAGGGTTAGCTTCCACACATTCTTTCATTTTTTCCCTGGAAAGGGTTAGCCTCCAAAGTCAATTAAAATCAGTCAATCATTTCAATAAAAAACCCCTGGAAAGGGTTAGCCTCCAAATCAATCCATCATTTCAACAAAATCCCCTGGAAAGGGTTAGCCTCCAAAGTCAATTATTAAATGTCATAAAATAAAGATTCATTTCTCTTAGGAGATAATTTCCCCAAAAAAAGAGTCAAAACCCCTGGAAAGGGTCAGCCTCCAAAAACGTGATAAAGTCAGTCTTTTAACAGACAAATTTACCAGCTGAGTCAAAATCCCTGGAAAGGGTTAGCTTCCAAAGAAAAAACAGTCTTTCAATAAATAAAATCTCCTCAGTAGAGTCAAAACCAACAAAAACAGTTAGCCTCAACCTTGGGCTTCATACAAGGCACCCAAACAATAAAACTCCCCTGTCAAGAGTCAGCCTCAACCTTGGGCATTGTACAAGGCAGATAATAGAGTCTCCCCAGTGAGTTCTTCATCATTCAGTAGCCACAACCTTGGGCTTTGTACAAGGCAGATAAACCATATTTTCATGTGTCAAAGATTCCTAACACCTAGGATCTTTTCCCCATAGAGTCATCCATACTCAGTTTATTTAAGAGTCAGCCACAACCTTGGGCTTTGTACAAGGCAGAAAATAATGTTTTTTTTCCTAGCTAGAGTCAGCCACAACCTTGGGCTTTGTACAAGGCACATAAAATAGAGTCATTCATTCAATTATCCTCAGCAATCAGCCACAACCTTGGGCTTTGTACAAGGCACATAAATAGAGTCTCCCTAAGTAGAGTCAGCCTCAATTCTGGGCTTTGTACAGAACACAAAAAATACCCTGTAATTAATCCTCAATGGAGTCATCTCCCAGAGTCAATAATTAATAAGTCAATCAAAAAGCCTCAAGCTTGGGCCTCATTCAAGCCAGCTAAAGTCAAATCTTTCATATAGTAAATAGACATAGCTTATCTCTATAGAGAGATATTTTTACTACTCTACCACATTCAAACAAACAAACATTTCAATTTCAATTTCATTCAAAGTCTCCCATTTAGGACTCTGAAAGACATGCTCTGGCACATCCTCAGACTTGTACACTTTCCCTAATTTGGATGAGCATCTTTCTTTCATTTTAGAGGCACGATGGCTGTCATACTTGATCAACCAAGTAGACTCCCCTCTTAATGAAACATCATTTTTTAGCTTTTCTGTCACTTTTAAATGTTTGTGGTAGAATAGTACAAATACCTCTCTGTAAAGATGATTTCATGTCTCTTTACTGTAAACAGAGATTTAATTCCAAGCTTCAACCTTGAGCTTCAAGCAAGGCACCAAAAACAAGTAATTTCCCTAGTTAGTTCCCCGAACTACATTAAGCTCTGACTTCCACTAGGGATATGTAGGCATGAGGTTCACAAGGAATCTCAGCGAGCTAATAAAATACCAAAAATAGTCAGTCTGTCTATCTGTCTGTCTTTTCAAATCAATTCAATTCCTTCTCCTAATACAAAGGAGAAACTTTCCCAATCATTAGCAGCAAACACAATCACAATGACACAGAGAAGGTTCCTGTAGAGTACTACAGATATGTAGGGTGTTTAAACACTTCCCTATGTATAACCGACCCCCTGGACTCCAGAATTTCTAGTCTAGGTGAAATCCCCACACTTAGTAAACTCCTAGGGTTTAGTTGAGATCTTTTTTCCCCTTTCCTACTCGTAGGACCAATAAGAAAAATCGTGTGATATCGTAGGAAGAACTGAAACAAAATTCATCCCACCACGGGCGCATTCTCCTTCCAAATTTCGCGTGAAGGGTTTAGCGTGCCGTCCTCCCAAGTGAAACGGGGAGGTAAAAGAAAACGACACCACACCATGAGAAGATGTTATCCAAGAGGCCTTGATCCTTGATCCTGATTCCTGCTACATTTGCATCATCATTAACATTTTTGCATTCATGCATATGCATCCATGGTTACCAAGACTCTTATACTCTTCCTCTCCATCAGATCAGTCAAGACGATTCCTCCACACCGATATCTGACAAGAGCTCACAGAAGAAGAATCATGGAGAACTATGAACAAGATCAAGCTGCTATTAGAGAAGAGATGAATCAAATGAAAGGCAAGGTTGATGCTATTTTGGAAGCCCTCCAAGCTTTGAGAAATGAAAGGATTCCTGTTGTACAAGAGATTCCTGTTCCTGCTAATCAAACTGTTGCTAGTCAACCTGATGTCATTCCACCTTCTACTAATCCACTTGAGTTCCAACCAAGGACTAATGCTACTCTTGGAATGCCATTTAGCTTCATGACTGTTGATACTCTTGGAGCTTCAAACCAAGGAGGACCTATGCCTGTAACTTCTGGAGTGCCAACTATGACTGGGCCTACTTTCCCATTTCCTACTCCACCTCCTCATACAGAGATTCCTTACCCTGCTTTTTGTGGTCCTCGGTTTGCTAATCTAGAAATGCATCCAATTCCAACCGTTGAAAGAGCTCAACCCGTTGAGAGATCTGCTGAGAAGTACCAAATCCTTGAGGAAAGGATTCGAGCTATTGAAGGTTTTTGTGCCTATGGAATGGACGCCGAAGAGATGTGCCTAGTTCCTAATCTGGTTGTTCCGCCCAAGTTCAAGACTCCCGACTTTCAGAAGTACAAGGGTTTAAGCTGTCCAAAAAGCCATATCATCATGTATTGTCGTAAGATGGCTTCTCACATCCACAATGACTCATTGCTCATCCATTGCTTTCAAGATAGCTTGTCTGGGGCATCTTTGAACTGGTATATGAACCTGGAGCGTAATAGGATCCGATCTTGGAAGGATTTGTCTGATGCCTTTCTCAAGCAATATCAATACAACATTGACATGGCACCGACTAGGTTGCAACTACAGAATCAAGTGCAAAGAACCAATGAGACATTCAAAGAATATGCCCAAAGGTGGAGAGAAATGGCTGCTCAGGTTAATCCACCACTTTCTGAATCCGAACTAGTTGATATGTTCATGAATACTCTTCAGGGGCACTATTATGAAAGGATGGTGGGTAGTGTTTCTTCTGGCTTCTCTGATCTAGTCAGGATTGGTGAAAGAATTGAGAATGGCTTGAAAATTGGTAAGATCCAGAATCCCTCCAATGCTGCTGCTGCTAATCAACATGGGTACAAGAAGCCTCAGGGTAATTTCGTCAAGAAGAAAGAAGGCGAGACTAGTATTGTTTCTGCTCAAGATCAAGCTCCTTGCTATCAAGTGACCGCCACCGCTCCTCAAGCTTATGTGGCACCTGTTGGTCAACAACCTTGGGTCCCTTATCAACAATATGTTCAACAACAACACCAACAAGGTTATCAACAAAGACAAGGTCAACAGAGGCAGAATAGGCCAAAAAGGGTGTATGATCGTGTACCAATGTCTTATAGCCAACTTCTCGCTACCTTGCTCGACCTCAAACTGGTTCAATTAGCGGAAGCTAGGCCTCCTCCTGATCCCCTCCCTCCAAATTACAAGATTAATGCCAAGTGTGAATTCCACTCAGGAGGATCTGGTCACACTACTGAAGAGTGCAGAGTTCTAAAAGACAAAGTTCAGGATCTGCTTGACGCAAAAGAGATTGCGTTTGCACCTGTGGCACCTAATGTGATCAACAATCCCATGCCACCTCACAATGGAGCTTCCACCAGTGGACCATGAAGACTTTATGTTTGTCAGAGAACATTTCATTTGCATCAGAATAAGGCCAAGCTTGCCATTGTATAGATTTCTTTAGTATTTTCAATTGTATTACTTTTGTTGTTATCAAGTACTTCTCATTGTAAGAAATTCATTCTGTTTGAATAAATAAAAATAATGTAATATACATGTTTTTCTCAAATCATTTCATCTTGTCATTATGTTCATTGATACTTCACTCATTTTTCTTAAGCAAACAAAAAAGGAGAATGATGAAAAATAAAAAAAATACATGAACTACTAACTGTATGCTTTTGGAACAAAGGTCCTGCTGACGATGTACAGGCATTGTTTCAATTCCTAAACACCGGAGTTATAAGGGAGTGAAACCCTCGTCAACCCCTTTGAGCCTAAGGAGTAGTAGTTTCTTTTTCAAAATTTCAAAACCCTCAATCTTAACCAGGGGCAGGGTAGTCTTCGGGTAGTGCGATCAAGCGCTCAACTTTCAGGTGTTCCATCAGAGGATCAATCATATTCCATCTCTCACAACAAGATTAGAAGAGTACAATTCACAATGGACGTCTCTCTCTTATTGAGAATAAGGCAGTCACAACCTTTTCATCAAGTCAATCACAAAAGTCATACAACTTGTTCCCGAACGAGACAAAAAAAATGAAAAGAAAGTTATGAATCATGATAAAAAAAAGGGAAAGAAACAATAGCCCGCTAAGTCAAAAAAGAAATCTTTGAAGCGAATGACTTAGGCAAAAATTAAGGCATATCCCGCTGGACAACGAAAACCAAATTCAAAAGAAACTTTTAGTCCAGGCAAAAGTTAGGGAAATCAAAAGGCAGAGGAAAAATCCTCCGAGGGACAAGTTGTTATGATCATCAACGAAAACACCAAAGGGTGGCTACCACCTCCATCAAAGTCATGAAGGATCCTCATCCATCACAATCCTTCCTGAAAGGTGAACACTCGTGTTAAGCTAGCTGAACGTAGGACTGGAGAACATCACGAAGAAGGGGTGGGTTAAGTAGAACTTGAGCCTTTATCCTTTGTTTCATAAATCATGAACCCGACCACGTTACAACCCTCGAAAGTCCTAATTGAAGCAGGGCTCCTTCTGAAAGCATACAAACTGTAAAATCATGTCAAACTAACTCCTAATGTTGCTTGTCACTTGTGTTAGTATCAGTACAACATTTTGACAAATAAAAACTTTTCTTTGAGATTAACATGTGCATTCCATTCTCATTATCCTTTTCAAAACAGAATTGTCTCTAATCAGAAAGTAAGTGCTTGATACCAAGGAAAGTTCAACATTGAAATTCCATCGAGTGATCTTACAAGGGCAAAGGTTGGTCATCCACAAGGCAAATATCTGAAGCATCCATTTGGTGGAAGAGTTCCTCTCAATCTGGGGCATTCATTCCTTGATCGACACTGGGGCAGTCCATCGCAAATCTCCATGATTCAAGCATTATCAAAGTTCTATCTCAAGAGATCATACAAGCTGGGGCAAGCTAGTAACAATTCATCTCTTCATCTTCAATCAAGTGTCAGATATCGAGACAAGTGTCGAGGAGTCAAGCCAAACACCTCACCTTCACAAGGGCTATCCTTCAAGCAACAACCTTCCTGCAAGGATTCCTCCATCCACTCCTTGTATCTTGGAGACAATCATTCCATCCATAGTCATACATGCATCATGCATATCATTGCATTCTCATTATCATTTTTTCCACATGATCCAATCATCAATAAAGCAGGGGCATCTACCCTACCTTGATTCTCAAACAGAGTTTCAGAACTCCGCCTAATCTATTCCACAAAGCAGAAATCATGATCAATCAGTACACTGCATATAGAATTCATTGCATTGCATCTCCAGAAGTGCATAAAACAAATCAAACATTGCATGTAAAGCTTAAGCCAAGTTACTCATCAGATGAGGTCCCTACAAGCATTCAATTGATAATCCACTAGATCACTCAGAGTTACCATTGTGGTGTCATCTTCCAAAGTCAACCATGTTCATCTTTCCTCAACCCAGAGTTGATATTTTGTGTTCAACCCAGAGTTGATCTTTCTTTCATCTTTTAACTCCGAGTTAATTATCTTTTCCCTCTCAACCCAGAGTTGACGGATATTTCTTTCTTTCTCACTCAACCCAGAGTTGACGGCTATCTTTTCTCCTTTCTCACTCAACCCAGAGTTGACAATTATCTTTTATTCAACCCAGAGTTGATCCTTTCTCTTTCCCACTCAACCCAGAGTTGACGGTTATCTTCTTTCTTGCCCACTCAACCCAGAGTTGACGGTATTCCTAATTGTTCATCTTTCCTCTTGCAACCCAGAGTTGAATTACCCTCTCTCAACCCAGAGTTGATGTCTACCCATTGTCTTCAACCCAGAGTTGATTTTCCTTTCTTCTTCTTCAACCCAGAGTTGATACCCATATCTGGTCCCATCAATACTGATTTCCCTTTCTGTGCTCAATTCAAAGTTGACATTTTACCTCCTATCCAACCCAGAGTTGACTTCCTTTTATTCTTCGACCCAGAGTCGACCCACCTTTCTTTTTCAACCCAGAGTTTATGTGTATTTCATTTCTAACCTAGAGTTAATTTGATCAATCTAGAATTGATACATTCTTCCTCAGTGGAGTTGACACCATATTTTCCCCAGTGGATCCTATCTCATCAGGCAAATTTTCAGGTTCTTTTGATATTTAATCTTCTTCTACCTTGAATGATCGAAAGGCTAGCGCCAATCTCACTTTCAGGTTTAAGACGATTAAATAGGGGCAGCTGTTGCACCCCAAAATTTGCCCATCTGATTTCACTTCTAAATGGCTTAACTTCATATCATATGCATACTTTCAGTAGGTCATCTAACACATCATGCATCATTAGTCAATAAAGCTGTCTTGGGTTCAAGGATCTTGGAGATTGGGGATTCTACTTCATTCAAGTCTGATGCAGTAAATGTTATCTTGAGTATTGGATCATAAGATAAGGTTTTAATTTTTGGGCACTGTGAACCTCTTCTTCATCTAAATCCACCAAGATACCAGATTAGAATTTACCTCTCTATTTGTGTCAGTGGATTAGGGTTTCCTATCCATGGCGTCGGAGTTTGTTAATTCAATTGAAGCTCATGGGATTTCATGCTAAGGGTCAAGGGCAATTAATCTGGATTAAATTTGATGGTTAAAGTCGGGAGTTTTAGCGCAAGACTAACTTAGTCTGATCATATGGATCCCTTGTTTGGAATTATTCAATGTCATGAATTTAAATGTATGGTCAAATCATTTGTTTGGAGCGGATTGTAAACATGTTGAGTTCGGAGAGAAAATTCGTGCGGATGGAGTGTAAGAGTAATTGGAATTCTTTATTCAAAGCTCATTCAAAGATCACCACAATTTCAAGAACAAAGGTATTCATCATCCATTCTCAATATCACATCATTCAAAACCAACATTATTCCAAAAGTATTCATTCAAGTAAATTTACAAATGAAATCCATTATTTACAAACCATACCAATACCCTGCTGTTTGTATACTTTTGGGAACATGGAACAAAAAAAAGAAACATCATATGCTCACTTCTAAACCTAAGATCTATAAGTCCCTAAGCTCCATTGAACAAGTTTTAGATTTTCAACTTCCATGAGCTTTGTTGACCTTCATCAGATGTCAACCTGCAGCATTCACTAGCCTTGTTCTTGCAACTGTTCATACCTTACTTCCAGTAAATTAACAAAAAAAGCATTGCCAAATACAAACACCTTGAAATTTACATATTTACATAAAATACATTATGATTCAAAGTTCCTAAAACTATTCCTTGATTTCTTAACCATGCTTTCCATCCTTTTTCCATTCCAAGCCCTCTCATATCAGTTCAGCCATGTGATCCTGTACCTTTCACATATCCAAACAGTCCCTAATCTTGTTCAAAGCTGCTACGATATCGAGTGAAAAACCTTGGCCAATGCAATCCTGAAACAAATTCACATACAATCAATCCAACATATATGAAGTAAACTTCAGTCTCATTCAGATTCAGTACATACAATACATTCATCAATTCACATATTAATCAAAAAAAGGATAGTTCAGTTCAGCAATAACACATCCAGAAAAGGCTAATACTCCAGACCAGTCGCACACCACAACAATCCCTACATCTATATCAGACCAAGCCTGTGCAGTCAAGAAAAAAGGAAAAGCTATTATTGGAACAGTCCAGTTCATGTTACAACTACCTTACACAAGCAGAATTGCCAACTTAACTTAACTCTCAATATCAAACCACCATTCATAATTGACTTCAGCCAGCATGTAACAGAAATAGCGAACCTATAACCTCTCACTAACTGTCAAGCAGGTTTCTAACAGAGTTTGTAACTAACAAAAGTAGTTAAGTTCCCTAACCGCCTAACTAACACTTCTAACAGAATTTCTCTAACCCTAACAACTTTTGTAACTAATTTCCTAACACTTACTAACTACCATAACAGAAAACAGATTTTATAACCAACCTATAACTAATTATGCCAGCACACATAACTGCCTAAATTCCTAACAGAATCTCTAACAATTTTTCCTAACAACCAACCATATTAACTACCAGAAACTAACAGAATCAGAGATACCTGAACCTCTATAAAGCAGGATCCCCACACTACAAAGAGTCTCCTCCACCTTCATTCAACTCTCTCCACAATTCACTTCACCAAAATCACCCAAAATCTGAGAGCTTTCTCTCTCATTTTCAGAGAGAAACTCCATTGAATCATCATCCAATCATCTTCACCATTTCTTCAGAATCATCCACATCACACGTAACCTCAGTTCAACCTTCATTCACCTCTGCAACCACCTCAATTCTCCCTCAGATTCTGCCTCATCTTCATACGCAACCTCCAATTCAACAACTTTGTGCATCATCTTAATTCTTCAAGCGACATCATCATCCACGCATCATCTTTAATCTCACAACTTCTCTCGATAATTCAGAATTTCACAAATAAAAAAAGAAGAGGGAGAGGAGGAATACATCGTGAACAAGAAGAAAAGAAGAAAGAGTGATACCTGGATCGAAGAACTCCGCGTTTATTTCATCAATTTCTCGAAGAACCTCTCCAATCTTTGCGTTTATTTCGCATAGAAGCTCGGAATCTCATCTGGCTTTCTTGTTCATTTGCTCAAATTTTCGCCATTTCAGGTAAGTTCTCCCATCCTCCAATTTAATCATCTTCTTCGCATATCTCCGTTTAGGATTAGTTTCTCCCTTTCTGATTTGAAGCCTTCTTAGGTTTTAGGGATGAAATTCGGTAGGAGATTGTGATAGAGGGTGAAGAGAGGAGTAGAGTGAGGTCGGGATCTCGAGATTCGGTCGAACTCCGCCGCCTCCGGCACGGCGGAGCGATTTCCGGCGAGGTTTGAGAGACGAGAGTGAGAGAGAAGGAACTGAGTTTGAGAACCTAGAATTAGGATCGTCACACCTAAATTAAACCCTAATTTCTCTTTTTAATTAGTCTTTTTTAATTCTCTTAATTAGTTGATTATAGAGTTGATTAAAGATTAATTCTAATAATTAGTGGAAATTGATTAGAGAATCAAATTAAACTGAACAATAATCATGAGGGATCAATTCACAATCTCTTGGGCCCGAATCGCTGTTCACACCCCCCTGTGGCCCATGCACCTTCTGTTTTTTTGGTACTGAAAACCATAACAAAAAAAAACACCTTTTGGGCTGGGCCCTGCGCCCTACTCTTCACACCATTCAATTTGGTTTACACCCCCTGTTTCCCTTTTGTTTGATTAATAGATTTAGGTTTTAATTAGATCTTTTCCTATTTCTTGTAAATAATTTTTCCACTATCTTTTTAGACCTTTAACACATATTTTGTCATATAAAAATAATCACTAAAAGATATTAGTTTTAAGCTATTTGTTTTAGTCTTTTACTTGATTAGAACTCAATTCCTCTCATTAAAATCAATATAAAAATAGTAGTATTTTTAGGCCGCTTTTGTACTATATTTTTTTGGCTTGTTAATTCATGCTATTGTGACTTTATTTTCATGTCTCTTTAATTCCTAACCTTAGGTAGAAACCATGATAACATTAGGATCTAGAAATTCCCATCTTGACACTTAGGCTAGTTATTCATTTTAGGCTAGTTTTCTCCCCTTTTTCTTTTCAACTTTAAAACATTAATAGAGGACGACGCGAATCATGCTAAATGCCTTTTTTAGTGTGAAAGAAATGATTGGGGCGTAGGCCCCGATGTATGTTCTTTCCCACTTAGCGGAAGGGAAATGATTGAGGCGTAGGCCTCGGTGTATTTCTTAACCGTTATTTAGAGAAACGATTGTGGCGTAGGCCTCGATGTGCATTCTCTAATTATTCAAAAACTGTATTTCATTTAGAGAAACGATTGTGGCGTAGGCCTCGATGTGCATTCTCTAAATATTCAAAAAACGCTTTTTTTATGGCATGATTCAAGTCACAAATTAATTTCCCTTAAAAGACACCCAACCAAAAACATTTCAAAATATCTAATAAAGGCTCAGACCTAAACAAAGTAAGGAAGTGATGCGAAGCCTTGTAATGGGTTTTCGTCCATCATGGAATTACACCTAAAAGACACAAACCAATTTTCTCTCTTCTCTCTCTTGCCTCCGAGGCATTCTTTCTCTTGCCTTCAGGGCATTCTTCCTCCTAATCGGACACGTTATTTCCGCTCCATTCCCAGCTTAAGACTCCAGAGGTCGAGCAGCGGAGTGCGAATGTAACTGTTCAACTAAAAAAACACAAAAACAAACAAAAACTAAAGAGCCGAACTACGGCGCTCTGATTCCTGAAAAGGATACGTAGGCATTAGGTCGCGGGGCCTAAGCGAGCACAACTATTTATAAACCTTATTTTCCCGTGTTTCTTATTCTTTCATTTGCATGCATTCCCTTAGTAATTAAGCTTTAGATTTATAGTACACACCCCTTAGAATAGAACAAACATAGGTGGATACCATCGAGTACGATGGGCGTGAGGGGTGCTAGCACCTTCCCCTTGCGTAACCGACTCCCGTACCCTATCTCTGGTCGAAAGACCTTTTCTTATCCTTTCTTTATTCCAGGTTTTCTGATATTCCTTTCCCTCTTTGGGATAAATATATTGGTGGCGACTCTGTTCACATTTCGCGAGCGTGCGACAACCCTTGTGGGGGATCTTGATTTCCCCCTCCACTGGCCGCATTGACCATTTTCTTGTTGTACCTTCGTTTAGGAATCGGTTGTGTACTGTTGGTTAATTTACCGTTCCTAAGGTACATACAAGGTCTTGATATTTTCTAGACAAAACAAAACAATCAATTAATAACAATCTGTTTGACACTGTCCCACTGGGCGTGCCAATTTGTTTACGGTGATTTCCGGTAAACAACCGCTAGTCTTCCAAACTATAATAAATATGATTTGGTTACTCGCAGGATCAACGAGATTGATCCTAGGACATAGTCAAAAATGTTGTTATTCATGATAGTTTGAATTATGTCTATGGTTGGCTTGTCTCGAAATAAGAAATACTTAACCAAAGAAATAAAGATTAGCAATCACCTTGTTATACACGTAAATATAACATCAGAGAAGGGTAAGATAAAGAAAAAATATAAGACAAAACTGTAAAGTGCAAGAATCTTAAAGTGTAGAAACTTAAATGCTCCGAAACTAAATAGAATGGAAATAAAGAGTGCAGGAATGTAAATGACAGAAAGTAAACGAAATGCAGTAATATCAAAAGATACTTGAATAAAGAAAGATACAAATATATTTAAAATGGTGTTGGTGTCATACGTACATTTCTCAGCGAACTCGTTCTCTAAACACTTGATACTTGAGCAGTATGTGAGTGATTTGTACAAAATGAACACACGGAATCCTAACATTAAGACCCCTATTTATACTAATTTCGACCCTAACGGTCCTATACTAATCTAACGCCACGTTGCCCACAAGAAAACCCTAGGATGCCATCTGTCTTTGTGCGGTTACACAAACTACTTCGAAATTCAAATCATCCTACCTGAATCTTCTTTCCACACGTAACAACGCAACCAGAATCGAGAATGCCACGAAGACACGTTCAGCCTCAGTACTTTACGTATTTCCCAAAAACGTTTAAGTCTTTTAAAGATTTTCTTCTTCCAATTAGCTCCAAGTATAACCATCTTTATTCCAACTCAAACCAACATCCTCGAAACATGGCCGTCAGTAGCCATTTTTAAACTCAGAAATGGTCATCAGTAACCATCTTCCTTCGATTTGTAACTCTTCAAAGGATATTCTTTCCAAACGAAATCCCCAGCAAACAATACCGCTCTAACACTCAACACTTTGAACCTCTTGATCAACTTCATTTTCAACAAAGTCTTTCGTAGCATCTACCTCAACAATATGATTAGGATTTAAAACATTATCAACATTCAAATCCCTACCTTGATTTTCAATTGAAACATCTTCGAAAGTGAGAGGGGTTGGAGAAATAGTAGTTGAGTCTGTATCAATCATTTCTTCATCTTCAAAAATTGGATCTTTATTCTTAACTTTATCGATGTCCTCAATGGTATAATCCTTTATGAATACAACATCACGACTACGAATAAACTTCCCTTTAACCGGATCAAAGAATCGATACCCAAACTCATCAAGTCCATACCTAACAAACACATATTTCTTCGACTTCTCATCCAATTTTGATCTTTCATCCTTCGGAATATGCACATAAGCCATGCACCCAAACACCCGAAGATGGTCGTAGGAAACATCTTTACCACTCCAAACATGATTTGGAACATCATACTTCAATGGAACACATGGAGTGAGGTTTAAAAGATGTACAACCGTGCTCAATGCTTCTCCCCAAAAGTATTTCGACAACTTTGATTGAGAAAGTAAACATCTCACCCTTTCTACCAAAGTTCTATTCATTCTTTCGGCTAAATCATTCAATTGTGGTGTCTTTGGAGGAGAGTTTTGATGACGTATACCTTTGTCTTGACAATAATTGTCGAAAGGTCCTATATACTCTCCCCCGCTGTCTGTTCGGATACACTTGAGCTTTTTCCCCGTTTCTCTTTCAATCGATGTTTGAAACGACTTGAAGGTATCTAACACTTGATCTTTCGTCTTCAAGGTATAGGCCTATTTTTCCGAGAACAATCATCGATAAAAGTCACAAAGTAATATGCACCACCAAGTGACCGTGTCTACATCAGACCACACACATCGGAATGTACTAATTCCAAAACTTCTGATTTCCTCTTAGGTTTGGATGACATAAAGGAAACTCTCCTTTGCTTACCCGCCAAACAATGTGAACACTTTCTCAACTTTGCATCGAAAACACCATACAACACATTCTTCTTAGCCAAAATACTCAAACCTTTTTCACTCATGTTAAGGCGGTAAAGCAGCAAGCAACAAAAGTTTTGGAAATATTTATCCGGGAAATTATCGTGTCCACAAGATTAGTGTTACAGAATTGCCATTCGACAGATTCTTAGTTCTTGAGCTTGGGTTAAATTTGTTAAAGATAAAAACGGAAAAGTAAATATTAACATAAAAAGAATTCATTCTTTAGAGAGAAGCAATTTATGAAGCATGCATATAATCTACATATCACAAACTTAAACCTATCGACCAGTTGCACTCAACCTACAATACTCGTCAAAATCATCAAGCATCGCTTACACCCAAAGTCATTTCTAACCCAAAGTAGAAAGAACTATTATATCATCTCGGTGACAATCTCTCAGCCAACCTCAACAACACAGCAGACATCCATATCATTTGTACCGACGATCTCTCAACCGATACAACTAACACGGAAGCATTAAGCTTCGAAACCCAGAAAGATTATTAGCTCTAAATCTATCTCTAGAATCTAGAAACTAATAGATATGCATCCCTAATAGAGATTTGTGAGGTATATGTCTATAACAATCCAAATCCAAACATAAATGCAAAAAGATTAAGGAAGACATCAATAATGATTTGTAAAACAAATATATTATACAACACCATGATCAATACATATACATATGTTCAAAGCAAATATACAAACATACCCAAGAAAATAGAGTATACAAAGAGAAGAGAATAAGAAGAACCAAACATTTCTTAGTTTGTCAACACCAATCGATGATAAATTCGACCTCCGATCATCAAGATGCAACCCCATTTGATGTTTCTCAGCCTCTCTCTACCAAAAAATGAAGGTTGACGGAGATGGGAACAAATACCCCAAAACCATAACCTAAAAATGTGTTTTTTGTCCCTTTTAACGAGTTGTTATCCCAGGCGATTTCGCTTAGCGAGCTTAATCTCTCCAAGCGATAGCAGAAAAAAAAACCAAATTTTGTTTTCGCTATAACTTGAGAACCGTAACTCCGAATTGCGTCCGGTTCGAAGAGTTGGAAAGCTTATTCAATGCTCTATCTAAAAATGATAAAATGGCAACCAAATTGATGATTTTTATCATCCTTATTTTAATCCTTATTTTTTGATGAATTGATTAAGTTGCTCAAAATCGCGCGTTTGAATCCGTGTCTTCGACACTTTATTGCCCATGCTCCAAATACACCTCAATATCTACAAAATGAATAGAAAACTATCAAATGGTACATAAAGGAATCAAAACACGAGTAAAAACAAACTAAACGTATTTACACACAAAATGGATCAGAATCACTCTGCCGCACAAACATAGATTTATCACTCTGCCGCACTCAATCTACAATACTTATCAGAATCACCACATATCCCTCACATCAATGTCCATTTCTACAACACCGACGAGAGTTCAACTATATTGCTCTTTCGACGATGTCTCAACCGATCGAACAACACAGAGACATTAACTTAGATATTATATGGATGTTAACCCCAATCCTATATCTAGAATCAAAAGCTAACAGATATCCTCCTAATCAAGATTTGTGATGTCTATTTCTACAACAACACAAATCCAAAACATTTAAGGAAACACCGATTAAGATTTGTAAAGCAACCTTTATACAACAATAGAGTAACAAATATACATAAGTTTAGAGTAAACTTACAAAAAAACCCAAAAAGCGGTTACAAATAGAAGAGGAAGATAAGAAAACCAAATCTTTTGCAGTGTCAATCACGAGCAAAGAAGCTTCGACTCCGGATCATCCGATTACGACCTCCAATGGTGTTTTCTAAGCTATCTAGACCAAAAAAATGAAGGTTTGATGGATTGGGAACAAATACTCCAAAAACATCACCTAAAAAATCTATTTCCCCCTATTTATACACTTTTGAAATACGCAGAGCGAGCGTCGCGCGCAGGAGGGTGCGCCGCGCCGAAGCTGTTGTCATGAAAAAAAACAGCTTTAGTAAAAATGTTATAACTTGAGAACCGTAACTCTGATTTGCATCCGGTTCGAAGCGTTGGAAAGCTTATTCAATTTACTATTTAACAATGAATAAATAACAACCGAATTGATGATTTATTGTTCTTTGATTTTGAGCCTTTTCATCGACGAGTTGGTTCCGTTGCTCAAAATCGCGCGTTTGAAGCTTTGTCTTCGACACTTTATTGCTCATGCTCCAAATACACAAGAATACCTACAAAAATACACAAAAACTATCAAAAGGTATAAAAGTAAATGAAAGTACAATTATTCACAAAGTATACGTATTTATACACAAAACAAGGAATTATTCAAACGGTATTAACAAAAAGTATCGATAAGTACCACTATTTACAAACACAAAATAACTACATTTTTGCACTTATCAACTCATATGACCCAAACGCTTGTGCCATAATTCAGATGAGCTATCATTGTCATAAGTGTTGATATAACACTTTCAAACCCCAAGTTGGATGACATACAAGTTTTAATTCCTTTTTCCTTTAGCAATCACCATTGAGCCTTTCTTTAACTTCCATTCATTTCCTGAAAAAGAATTATCACATCCTTCATTATCCAACTTTCCAACATATAAAAGATTAAATCGAAGTTCCGGAATGTGTTTCACACCTATGAGAACAAGAGTAGTCCCATTGCTAGTTTCGACACAAATATCTCCAATTTTGATGACATTAGCTTGCCCATTATTTCCCATACGAACAACCCCAAAGTAGCTGATCACGTAAGTTGAAAAAAGATCATGTATCGAGGTTGTAATAGTAGAAGCGCCACTATCAACCACCCAATCCATCTCATCACATGATAGATTGACATTCTCTACACAACTAATCCAAACACTAAAGAAATCATCAACAATAAAAACATCTTCATCATTGTTACCTTCCTTTTTTGTCGTTGTTGTAGTTCTTCTTCTTTTTTTCACTTTTCAACTTACGACAGTACCTCTTTATGTGTCCCTTTTCCCCACAATGATGACACTCGATATGAGAGAATCTATTAAATCCTCCTTGTGATTTACAACGTGAAGTACCGCGATTACTTGAACCTCTACTTTGTTGTCTCCCCCTTGATTCGGTAACCAACACCACGGAATATGAAGAAGAACCTTGTGACTTACACCTCAACTCCTAATTCAACATACTACTTTTAGCCAAGTCCATCGAGATGATACCATTCGTAGCAGAGTTAGACAAGGATGTCCTAAAAGTCTCCCAAGAATTAGGCAAAGTACCAAGAAGCCACAAACCTTGAATTTCTTCATCAAAAGTAAGATTCATCTCCGAAAATTGATTTAGAATCCCTTGAAAAACGTTCAAGTGAGTGGTCATTGGTGAACCATCATTATACCTCAATGACAACAATTGCTTGAACAAGAACAACTTATTGTTCCCCGTCTTTCTTGCATACAACTCCTCGAGTTTGGTCCAAAAAGAGCGATCATGAGTCACCGAGCTCACATGATTCAAAGTATTATCATCCACCCATTGGCGAATATAACCACAAAGTTGTCTATGCAACAAAGTCCATTCTTCATCACTTTTTCCACCGGGTTTTTCATTAGAGAAAACCGATAAGTGAAAACCTTTCACATAAAGCAAATCTTCCATAAACATATAGTTGGAACCATTCAAACTCCCCATCCGAGACGTGTTCATCTCCATTGTTACACAAATCAAACCACGGCTCTAGATACCACTTGTTGGGAGGAAATCACAAACGCAACAAAATAATTCAACAACACCAATTCTTCCAAATATCACCTGCAACTTAGAGACAATCAACAAAAACACATCAAATAACACAACACAATTTTAGCGTGGAAAAATCTTCGTTAACTAGGAGTAAAAAACTAGGTGACCCGTAGGCCACTTAAAATCTCCACTATAATCAACAATGGGTAAAAGCAAGGTTCTCTCTAACGTTAGTTAGAGGCATACATAAACATCATCAAGATTTACAATTAATCTTGGAATACAACAAGAATCAAGAGAGACAAAACAACCCAAAAACTCCAAAAAATATGACTTCAAAGATGTACTCGACAGACTGTCTTAGAAAACTCAGAATCCAATGAAAATCGTTCGGATTGTGCTCCTATGAGTCATGAACGTTGTGTCAAAATTTCAGGACGATCCGATCGTTGAATTTTACACAAGCTCTGATTTAGTGGAACTGCTGTGTGCTGAAATATGGCTGCGGGATTTCACTATTCTCTCTACTTTTTCTTATTTTCACATTCTGTATCTGAGGCATCATATTCAATAAATGAAAGAATGGATAAACCTTTTGATTATGATTTGCAAAAACAAAAGTAAGAAAGTCAGAAAGTGAACTAATTCATAGATACAGAATTTCCATTTAAACCCCTAATATTCTAAGCAAATTTAATCAGGAATAGCGCTTTAAAGGATCCAAATAAGATAATTTATCAAGTTGAGATAATACCTTTCCGTTCACCATAGTGAGAAGTTGTGTCCCAAAACTTATCGCGCAATTGTATTAGTTGAGTCCTTGTAATGGGCTGAGGGATGCTTCCAAGGCTTAGGCTTTCAGATCTTTTTTACAGTCCCTGTCAAAATTGGGTCACATTTATGTAAACAACAATCGAAATTATACTTTATTCAAGAGCTAATGCACTGGTATCAGAAACAAACCACAAAAACTAGATTCACCTTAAGAACCTTAACAAAACAAAATGAATGAAAAATATAACCACAAACAACTAAAACAACAACAATGACAAGGACCATCTTTATCATTATCAATGTCATCAAATAACATTCAAACACTATGTGAAAACCGTTTATCATCATCGTCGTGGTCATTTTGCTGCTTCCTAAATGTTCACATCAAACTACTATAACTCAACAAAAAATATCAAAGGTCCTAATCATCACATACAAAAAAGTAGAATCCAATCCAGAAAAATTTAAAGAATTTTCAATCACAAAAATATTAAGCTACTTAACAATCACTAATCATACCAAATTATTTCCCCTCCCAATTACAAAAATCAAAATTTCACCACCCACTTCATTTTAGAATCAAGAAAAAAACAATTTCTATCATCAATTTAATCACTAAAATCACTCTAATCAAAGATTTTTATTTCCAAAACATTGTAGAATTCATCCATTCAAGTTGTTATCCAAAGAAATACATTAGCAGTAATCAAACAACTTAAAGGCAATAAAATATCTGTTTAACCTGTGCCCTATGCAATTGAGTTTTCTTTTTTTTGTTGAAAACTAAAATTTCCAAGCCAACATAGGGTTTACACAAATTACAAAATAAAGTCGAGCAAGAACAGATTTTGAACTGAAATTGAGAAAAAACACATTTATATTCTCTACAAATTTTGATTTAAATAAAGTAAAAACACCCTTTCCAACTTCCACAATGCATTGTTGTTACAAGAATCAAATTAAAATATAAAACTCAAATGTTTTTGAGAGAAATCAGAAAAATAACCAAAAGAAGAAATGAAGAGACGGTCGGAGATGACAGTGGAGAATCAGGGTTTGAGGACGCGCCGGTCGGAGATGAGGGTAGAGAATCAGTTTGAGGATGTGTCGGTTGGAGAATCGAAGGGATGGTCGGATAACGCGCGGATATGAAACTGAGTGATAACGCTCGGAAAAGGAATTAAAGGAGTGAAAAACAATTAGAAAGGGGGGATTGAATAAGTGTAACTCAAAAACTTGGAAGATAAAAAACAATGAACACAATTATTTTTATCCTTGTTTGTTGTTAACCAAACTACTCCAGTCCACCCCTGGCAAGGTGATTTACCTCAACTGAAGATTTAATCCACTAATCCAATTGATTACAATGGTTATCCACTTAGATACCCTCTAAGTCTTCTAGAGTCTACAGATCACAACTTGATCACTCTAGGAATTCCTTTTACAATCAATGTAAAAATAATTGTTTACAAGAGTATAACTTGCTTCTAATAAAGCTGTAATCACAACAGTGATATTTCTCTTAAGTTATAATTCTTAACACTCACTAAGATATTACAAAGATGTGAGGTTGAAGATGAAGTTCTTTTTGCTTTTCAGTTTGACAGCGTTTTTGTATATTTGCGCAAGAGTGTTGTAGCTACTTCTGAATGGAACTTCTATATATAGGCGCTTTAGAGGAAAATGACTATTGGGAGCATTTAATGCTCTGTATGAATAGTACAATGTTGCATTTAATGTTTCACACTTTTGTCAACTACCTCAAGCCATGCTTTTGCTTCTTTTATTGACTTTGCCTTTTGTAGCTTCTAACGTTCCTTTTGTTAGTCAGAGATTTGACGTTATAGCCTTTTGTACTTTCTTTTTTCTTGACTCAGAATATGATGAATAGACGTTTGAATTTCAGAGTCTTCAGCTTTGGTGCAGATGCAACTTCTGTCTTCTGACTTGAAGTGCTTTGAGCGTGATACCATCAGAGCTTCAGAGCTTCTACTTCTGACTGCCATCTTCTGATGCTTTCCAGTTCATGTTCTAATTCTGCAGGACTATCTTCTGATGTCTTGCCAGACCATGATCTGATGAAGCCATCCAGAACTTCTAGGTCAGTGCTTCTGAACGCTGATTTGTGCATACTCTTTTATACTTTTCCTGAAATGGAAAACGTAAAGGATTGGAGTACCACATTCTCTTATACAAAATTCATACTTAATGTTATCATTAAAACTAAGAATAGTGATCAAAACATTTCTTGTTCTAACAATCTCCCCCTTTTTGATGATGACAAAAACATACAAAATTGATATGAATTTGTATCAAGAATATCAGAAGAAAAAGATAATACACATATATCTTCATCAAAACATCAGATGAATGATGTTTATCTTCGTCAATATTTTGGATGTAGTTGTTGTACTCTTTTTCTGATGAATCCTGTATAAGATTTATAACATAATATCTGCACACTAAATGAAACCATTAGTAATAAAATTGTTACTCACAAAATATATGCTTGTTATCATCAAAACTAGATTCTGAACATAGATTCTCAATCTTGTTCTAACAACACCCAGCCAGCTGCGCGCGTGTAGTGATAAGGAAATGCATTCAGTTCATAAAATATGAAACGTAGTTAACATGGAAAAAATGCAAAAATAAATCAAAAGTCTTGGGCGAGGGGGATTCAAACCCTAGACTTGTAGGATGAGAGGACTAATTGCGTATAAGTTACCAATTGAGCTAACGATATATTCATTTTAAAACGCGCTTCCATTTTATTTTATCTAAAACTTGTTTTTTAAATTGAGGAATGGCGCGGAGGCCATCTTCATCTTCTTCGTGGAGATAACAAGAACAACAACCATGGCTGATTTTCCAACTCCTTTATTTCTCATCCATTTACAAAAATGTAAACATGGAAATTCATTGAAATTTCATCAGAAATTCAACCATGTGACTTATTAAAACTAACAATCAAAGATAAGCATGAATTTATGGAGAAAGACAGAGAACCCTAAAACTTTAAATTCAAGTTAAATAGTCTACATTGTGACTCAATTAACAAAACCAGAGGGCTTTTAACCCTTTAACAATTTAGAACACAATGGCATCAAGTTTTGCAAAGGAAGATGCTTAGAAAAGAGAATGAAAAGTTCAGTCATATACCTCAAAAATGGAAATCAGTTTCACCAATGGAGGTGTTACAGAAGTGTAGTAATGATCTGGAGAGCTCCAATGACCTCCACAGATGCTTTCTGGGCACTTGGATTCCCTTGAAAATCCTTGCAACTCCAAACACGATTTCACCTACAACAAGAAAAAGTTATGGCTAGAACACATAGTTCTAGGTGTTATAGATCAGGATTAAGCCCTTGGATAGCTTCTATATGCAGTATAGAAGGTATCTAAAGCAAGAGGCCTCAAAACGCACGAGTAAATTTCAAAAGCCCAACTTTGGTTCAAAGAGACATTTTTGTGAAAATTTTGAATGGTGATTTTCAGTTTTATGAGTTTGGAAAGTGTTTGGATGATATGGATAGCTTCCAAATGATAAATAGAAGCTATTTGAAAGGCTGATTTGGTTTGGAAGTGTGTGGTTTGGATTTTGGCTAGTGATGAGCTTAAATGAAACTTTAATGCAATGAAAATGGTGAATTTTGGTTAAGGGACCTTTGAGAGGTTAAGGAAGGTATAGACACCTTCTAAATGATGTTTAGAAGATGTCTAAACCTTTGGTTGACACCCAGAACTTGTGGAACTCAAAATCACTATGGAAATGTAAAGATTGAGATAATGAGAATTTCAAGTGAGATATGACTTGGAGAATTCTGGTGTAATTGATCAAGGGAGTATTGCCCTCTATTTATAGGCAAGATTTTGGGTTTTTGGAGGGAAAAAATTCAGAAGTTTGAAGCTCACATGTGACCCTTGTACCACCTTGCTTATTTGTGAAGTTATGTGAAAATTGGAGTTCCAATGGCAAGTTACAAGTTCAAGCATGCTTCTATGACTTTATTTTGAGTTTGGAGATATTGCTTGTGATGTTTAATTTGCTTTTGGTGCAGAGGATACGTGGGAGAGGCTCAAGGAGGGTGGACTTTATGCATAAAGCCTCTTTATCAAAATGGAAATGTGATCTTTATGCCATTAATGGAACGATCACTTGGATAATGTCTTAAAGACTTGGATTATAGCTCAAAATCAAGTGTAATCTTATGATTAAGGTGCTTTCAACAAGTTATATGGGGTGCAAGAAAGGAATCTTTGCATTTGAAATGGTTTTGGTTCATAACTTCTTCATCTTCATTCTTGAATTCAAGTGTTCATGGTGCCTTCTTCACAAAATCATATCTCATTGATCAAGCCATGTATTTTCATGCTACTTATCTCTTTGGAAAGCCCTTGCTACATACTTCAATTCACTTGTTGAAAATTTCCTCAAAAACGTTTTGGATCATGGAGAAAAAAGGCCATAAAGTTAAGAAAAAACTAGGTGAAAACACTTAGAATTTTTCTAAGTTTTTTGAACATAAACCTTCTTAATCCAAAATCTCTCAAAATAATAACTTTTAGCCAAAAGTTGCATTGTGATAAGTTGTTTGTTTTGCCAAGATCTACAACTTTCATATTTGGAGATTTTTGAGTTTGTAGGCAAAACTTGAAGTTCCAAAATCAGGTTAAAAATCACATAAAACTCTAATTTTGACTTTTGTTAACTTTTTGATTCTTGATGAATGATAAGTGCAAAAATGTACTTATTTTGTATATATGTTTTATTGCACTTATCAATACTTTTTGTTAATACCGTTTGAATAATACCCTATTTTGTGTATAAATACGTATACTTTGTGAATAGATGTATTTTCATATACTTTTATACTTTTTGATAGTTTTCTATTCATTTTGTAGGTATTGAGGCGTATTTGGAGCATGAGAAATAACGTGTCGAAGACACGGCTTCAAACGCGCATTTTTTAGCAACGAAACCAACTTGTGAACGAATAAAGCTCAAAAATAAAGAATAATAAATCACCAATTTGATTGATATGTTGTCATTGTTAGATGGGAAATGGAATAAGCTTTCCAACACTTCGAATCGGGCGCAAATCGGAGTTACGGTTCTCAAGTTACGTCATTTTTACTAAAAGTTGTTTTTTCATGACAGCAGGTTAGGCGCGATGCGCGCTCCTGCGCACTGTATAGAACTCAAAATTGCATAAATAGGAGAAAATCAGATTTTTTTTAGGTTATGTTTTGGGTATTTTTTAACCTCAACTCATCATAGGTCATTTTTTGGTAGATTGAGCTTAGAAAACAACATTTGTGGCTTGTAATTGGATCATTCTTGGTTGGGAGCTCGATTGATCGTGTTTGACACCGCGAGAAATTGAGTTTTCTTCTCCTCCTCTTCTCTTTGTAACTACTTTTGTTGGGGTTGTTTGTAAGTTTACTCTAAACCTATGTATGTTTGTTACTCTTTCTACTAGTTGTATAATGTTTGCTTTACAAATCTTAATCGGTGTTTCCTTGATCTTTTAGCTTAAATGCTTTGGATTTGTGTTGTTGTAGAAATAGACATCATAAATCTTGATTAGGGGGATATCTGTTAGCGTATATTCTAGAGATAGGATTGGGGTTAACATCCACATAATATCTAAGTTTAATGTCTCTGTGTTGTTCGATCGGTTGAGACAACGTCGAAAGAGCAAAATATTTGAACTCTCGTCGGTGTTGCAGAAATGGACATTGATGTGAGGGATATGTGGTGATTCTGATGAGTATTGCAGATTAAGTACGATGGAGTGATAAATCTAAGTTTGTGAGGCCTCTATCAAGAATGTATTTATTTTATGTTCATATGTTTACTTTTCCATTTTTACTTAAAACCCATTTAACCCAAACTCAAGAACTCAGAATCCGTCGAATGGCGATTCAATAGCGCTAATCTCTGTAGACACGATAATTTCCTGGATAAATATTTCCAAAAATTTTGTTGCTTTCCGCTTTACCGCTTCAACAAAATGGCGCCGTTACCGGGGATTGGTGTTTTTATTGAATTCGCATTGCGATAGTTTCTTTGGTTTTGAGTTTTGTGAATATCGTATATTTTGTGCTTAGACCCATACTTGTGTATTTGTGTATAGTTATACTTGTTTAGTTTTGTTTGGTAAACTGACTAAGCAAGTTGAACTCGGATTAGCTCTTAAAATTACATATCTTCACTTTTCAACTTGTTTAGTCAATTTCACCATTCCGTTGTAAATTGTGTTTTTCTTAATGTTTGAGTATGTGCACATATGTGTTGTTTAAGTTTTTGTTGTAAATTTTATTGTTTCGTAATGTTTGTTCAAGTGTATGCTTAGGACACTTTCATTAGGTTGCGTTGAGGCGAGAGCGTTGACGTATCGTAGAGGAAGCTACTACCGTGCACAATAAAGGCGTCGAGCTTACGACATAAAACAAGCGCTATTTGGGAGGCACCCCAACAATTTTATTTTTCTGTTTTTCTATAAATGAGTAGTGCAGGTGTTAAGTGGAGGTTGCTCGTGGTTTGTGTTTTGCTGCACTGGTTTTTCTTTCTCTGGTGTAGCGTGCTTCACGCGCAAAGAGGGTGCGTCGCGCGGCCTGGGAGCTGAAGAGCTTGGTTTGGCAGAACTTTGCGCGCGTCGCGCGGTCTTGAGGGCGCGTCGCGCGCCTTGTAACTTTTGGCCAATGAATTATTTTTAATGGTTCACTTGGCTAGCCTTTTTCCCACTTACACCAAGGCTTTATAGTATAGTATTTTATAGTTTTATTTTTTTAATTCTTTTGTTGTTGTTTAGACTTAAATTTTGGCCCGATTACTTGGAGTTGCAATTGGTAATTCTCCGATTGTGATAGATTCAACATGCTGGTTGTGCGGTAATGATTGTTCAAATTTGTACGTCGCAAGGTACTCGTTTATCGCTTTCTATAGCATAGCATGTTTGAGACTTTTCATTATTACACATTTCATATTACTCATTCCTTTTGCATAACTTGCTCATGACTTGAATCACAATTAGTTTTCCCTTTTTACCATAAATGTGAGGTGGCTTTCCATTGTGTATATATGCGAGAGACCGACATTTCTTGTTTTAACTGGATATTATTATGTTTAATCTTTCATTTGTATTGATTTTGTGAATGCACGAAAGTGATCAAGGCACTTGTTTGATTTTGAGCACAACTACCATAGCCAAATGTCAATTTACCTTGTGAGTGTGTGACCATTCGTAACCCCTTTGAGCCTTTTTATCATTGTCCATTTTGTTTTTGAACTTGAGACATAGTTCACATTTTTGATGGATTTTGATTATTGTTTTTCTTGAACCCTTAACTATGATGTTTAGTTGTATTTTTACCTTGCCTTAGAAAGTAGGGAGTATTCACTTTATGTTGTGGTTGAATTCAAGTTGGGGAGAGAATGTTTGCCCATTTATATTGTGGTTGATATGAGGTTGTGAAAAGAAAAAGAAAAAAAATGTGTGAAAAAGAAAGAAAAGGAAAAGAAAGAAAAAAGAGAAAAATTTGAAGAAAAAAATATCAAAAAGAGTTTGGAATAAGATTTGTGTTAATAAGTATTGTGTTTGGTGTGAAACATGTGATGGAGAAGAAGTTGGATTGGAATTGTATTGTTTGAAACTTTGTGGAAGTAATTACTCCCTTAGGTTTAGGCAAGGTTTTGTTTCGATTAGTTTCAGGACTTATCACTTGTTTTTTAACCGAGCCACATTACAACCTTGAAAGCCCTTGTGATTCGTGTCGTTGCATTTTCAATACTATTTTTAGATGAACGCATAATTTTGTCTTTTGTTTGCAAGATTGTTGGATGAGTGTTCAAAGTCCTCACCTTTCGGTGTTTTTCATCTACCAATGAGTTTTTGCTAGGCGTGATTCGTGATTGAGCTTGTTTTGTTTTAGAATGTTTTGTATGATTTTTGTACTTAGGATTCGTTTCATTTTCATGTTCGTTGTAGGATTGTGGTAAGTGTTTACTTTGTTTGTGCGTTTTTCTTTGAACCGTACAATTGTTTAATTTTACCAAATCTTGTTGATTCTTGATTCTTTGGATTTTTAATTTTGTGATTTGAGTGTTTGGCCTTGTTTGAGGACAAACAAATTCAAGTTGGGGAGTGTTTGATAAGTGCAAAAAGGTAATTATTTTGTATATATGTTTTGTTGCACTTATCAATACTTTTTGTTAATACCGTTTAAATAATACCCCGTTTTGTGTATAAATACGTATACTTTGTGAATAGATGTATTTTCATATAATTTTATACTTTTTGATAGTTTTCTATTCATTTTGTAGGTATTGAGGCGTATTTGGAGCTTGAGCAATAACGTGTCGAAGACAAGGCTTCGAACGCGCGTTTTTGAGCAACGAAACCAACTCGTCAATGAATAAAGCTCAAAACTAAAGAATAATAAATCATAAATTTGGTTGATATGTTGTCATTGTTAGATGGGAAATTGAATTAGCTTTCCAATGCTTCAAACCGGGCGCAAATCGGAGTTACGATTCTCAAGTTACGTCATTTTTACTAAAAGCTGTTTTTTCATGACAGCTAGTTGGGCGCGATGCGCGCTCCTGCGCGCGACAGACGCTGTACAAAACTCAAAATTGCATAAATATGCGAAAATCAGATTTTTTAGGTCATTTTTGGGTAGATTTAGCTTGGAAACACCATTGGAGCTTGCAATCGGATGATCGGAGGTCGAATTTCTCATCGATCGGAGTTGAGAAACCAAGAAATGTTTGGTTCCTCTTCTTCTCTTCTCTTTGTATTTCTCTTTTGGTGAGTTTGTATATTAATTACTCTAAACACATGGATGTTTGTTACTCTTTCTACTAGTTGTATAAAGTTTGCTTTACAAATCTTAATCGGAGTTTTTATGATCTTTTTGCTTAATCGCTTTGGATTTATGTTGTTATAGACATATGCTTCGTAAATCTTGATTAGGAGAACACCTGATAGCTTTTGATTTTAGACATAGGGTTGGGGATAACATCCACATAATATCTAAGTTTCATGCCTCTGTGTTGTTCGATCGGTTGAGACATCATCGAAAGAGCAATATGGTTGAAATCTCGTCGGTGTTTCAGAAATGGACATTGATGTGAGGGATATGTGGTGATTCTGACGAGTATTGTAGATTGAGTGCTGCGAAGTGATAAATCTAAGTTTTTGAGGAGTAGTTTAGATTCGAACCAGATAAGTTATTTCTTTCCAAAGAACGAATTCATTTTATGTTTATAGTTAATTTACAGTTTTTACTTTCAACCCATATAACCCAAACTCAAGAACTAAGAATTCGTCGAACGACGATTCAATAGCACTAATCTCTGTGGACACGATAAATTCCTGGATAAATACTTCCAAAACTTTTGTTGCTTGCCGCTTTACCGCTCCAACAATGAATTCTTTGAATTTTTTTGGATCAAATGTCTTCAATATCCAGATGATGATGATTTGGATCCTTAAAAGTCCATAGTTGACCATTTTTCTCAAAAGTCAAAGGTTGACTTGCACAGTTGACTTTTTCCAGATGAACTGCAGTTTTGTGATTTCCAAATGAATCAAGCTCTCCTCTTCAAATGAATGATATGAATGGACTATAATGTTGATTTGGATGTCCTTGAATCGTAGTTTGAGCCTTGGAAGCATGCCCTAAATAAAAGTCAACCCTCTAGTGGAATTAGGTCAAAAACCCTAATTAGAGCCTCTGGTGAATTTGAAGTTGATTGATCTCGCATTGAACCATCTTTAAACCTTGATATTGATTAGAGAATCCTTTGAATCATAGAAGAATGTTGAATTTCTTTGTGGGTCTCAAAACCTTAATTTGCTCAGCTTCCTCTTGATCAGTCTCCTGTCTTGGGACACAAGCAACAAACAACAATTTTTTTGTATTTTGGGTTAACAAATGATAAATTCATGATGATTATGATGACAATGGTGATCATAATGTTTGAGCTACGGTGGGATCTCAGTTGTCAAAAATTGAGGTACAACAATCACGAACACAACATTTTATTTCTTCAACTCCCTCCACCGTGCCTGCATTTGTCTACACCCTGTTTATAGCTTTCCTTCTAACTCTCTCTTTAATCGAATGATGAAAAAACCTTGAATTGAGATCTCCCTCCTTGAGCCAACTTTGGCCCGATTTTTGTCTTAACAAACCTTCTCTCATCTCTAACTTTTTCCAGATTTCATCACCTGCTTCTCTTCCGGCCTCAACAGCTTCAGATATGTTACCCCCCCGCATTCGCTACCAAAAATTGATCCAATTCGTGTTGTTCATCAATATTTTCTTCGATACTCAAGTTTATCCAGCCATAGACCTCCTTGTTCCACTCCTTCAGTTTCAACTTGAGCTTTTTCAGTTTTTCATACAACACAAAGTCTCCTCTACCTCTGACGGTTACCTGGCTTCATTCCTTCTTCACAAAGGCATCAAACTCCTTATGCTTGTACCAACCGTTATTAAACCTGAAAGGTTTTGGCCCCTAGTCGTTGCCTCCCGTCTTCAGCCACACCGGACAATGGTCCGATAATTCTCTCTTGCCCACCACCTGACAGTGAAATCTCCATAGGGAAATCAAATTATGTGTGAGTAAAAATCAATCCAATCTACTCATAGCTTGACCATTGCCACTAAACCAAGTAAAGCGCCCTCCTACGCTAGGAAGATCAATGATCTCCATTTCTTCTACGAAATTCAAAAATCGACACTTTCTCTACCGTTCCCTTTCTCATTCTTTTCCTTTTTTATAAAGGCTAATCTTAATTTGTTTTTAATTTTATTTAAGTCCCTAAAATTTTCAACTTTCACATTTTTTTTTACAATAACTTTCTCATCCTTTAACTTTCAATTAATTTAAGATTTTCCAACTCCTCCTTTATTTTATTTTATTTTGTTAATTTTCCATTAATCTTTAATATTTCAATTATTTTTTTTTAATAAGAAATTTTTTAATATTCCAATTATTCTTAACTAGCATTCAGAAGGTTACTAATTGCTCTAACGCGTGAAAATATTAACAATGCTTTTTGAATTTTTTTTTATATTTTAATATAAACTACTTTTTGAATTTTTTTTTATATTTTAATATAAACTATTTATATGATGAAACATGTGGTATCAGTTCAGATAAACTATTTATATTAAATTTTGTTTCAATATATAGTATTATGGTACTAATCCAAAATAATCCTATACAACCGAAATATATAATAATAACCAAAGTTCAAGTTCTTCCATATTCAATTTAGAATACGCAATGTTTGGAAAGGAAAATAGATATGTTGTCATGAGAACTCAAACAAATTTTAAAAAATCAAAAAAATTAATGGAATAAAAAATAAGACTGCAAGATAATTGTATAAATTTAAAAAAAAAAATTATTGTTAAGAAAAACTATGAAACATAGAATTTGTAAAAAAAAATTGTGAAAATTAGAAAAAATATTTATTTTAAGATTGATAGAGTAGTAATAATATAAAGGATTTCTAAAGTTAAATAAATGAGACAAATAAATATTTAAAATTAAAATCATATAAAAATCAATAAAGACATAATTTTACCTAAAAGTAAAAAAAGAGAATCATATAAAAAAAATGAAGTTTAATGTTGTATTTATTAAAATTTGGACTATGGTTTAATGTTGTATAACTCATAAGGATCCGCTTTTCTTCCTTTCGTAAGGGTAATTGGTGTGTAATTTTTCTTTTTGTCGGGCTTTCCCACTCCTCCTTTGTAATCGGGTTGGAGAACCCTTAGTTCTCCGTTTAATATTATTTCTTGATTACAAAAAAAAATAAGATTTACTTTTATTTTCTTTAAGTGTACAAAAAACGGTAAAACCCGTGCGTTTGCACGGATATTAGTATGATTACACGTGCGTTCACACGGTATTGATGTGTTACCTGTGCGTTCAAACAGGTTCGGATGTGTTACTCGTGCGCTCACATAGGTACTGGCGTGATACACACACTTTTGTCAAATAAATTTATTTTATCAAAAGAGTTGATTAATTTCAAAAGAAAGAGCGTTTGCACAAATATTGGTGTACCAGTGTGTTCACACGTGTTCTGATGTGGATCGCGTATATGTAGGGGTGGCAAAACGGGCCGCCCCGCCCCGCCCCGCCTTATGCCCGCCAAAAAACGAATGGGGCGGGCATGCCCGACAAGTAAAATGGGCATAAAAATCATGCCCGCCCCGCCAAGATGGTGGGTTGGCGGGCGGCGGGCTTACCCGCCTATTTTTATTTATATTTCTTTTAATAGATTAATAGGCTTTGTTTTACCTTTTAATTAAACTTTTCACTTATTTTTTAAAACAATTTTTTATAAAAGTAATTTTTTAACAAATTTACTCAAAAAAATATGACATATATTTATAAATAAATGTATAAAATAAACCATCAAGAATTGCAATTACTAGAATTAACTAAAAAAACAGTGAGTTTTGGAGGAGGAGCGGGCTTTGGCGAGCGGCGGGCTTCGGCGGGGCGGGTATGGCGGGAGACGGATTTTGGCGGGGCGGGCTTTGGCGAGCGGCGAGCCTAAAATTCTAACCCAGCCCGCCATTTTTTGGCGGGTGCGCGGGCGGCTCGGCGGGCTCTGGCCCGTTTTGCCACCCCTACGTATATGCCACCAGTTTGTCATGAAAATTCAAACAAATTAGAAAATAACAAAATATTATCGGAAAATTAATTGTATAAGTTTTTAAAATTCTATTGTTAAGAAAAAAATATTAAACACGTAATTTATAAATAAACAATTATGAAAAATAGAAAAAAAAAGTTTCTTAATGATTGATAGAGTTGTAATTATAAAAAAGTTTAATAAATGAGAAAAAAAAATATAATAAAAATGTGAATAAAAAAACACAAAATTATATTTTATACAAAAGACTATTATTTTTGAAAGAAAGACATTTTTTAAAATAAAAACCAAATCATTTTACCAAAATTATTTACAACAATAATATATATTTCAATTTTCTTATATATTATTTAAAAAAGTATTGTATCTTAAATTTAAAATAATTTTTGAACAATTAATTCATCCAAAATGTCTTTTTTTTTTAAGTTAATATAAATTAGAACAATTCATCCAAAATGTCTTTCTAAGTTAATATAAATTAGAAATGCCATGACAAAACTCATTGAGCTGCAATTAATTCCCAAACCATACCACATTAGCCATCATGCAACTATGGGCACTACTCAATTATAACTACAATTTAAAAACCTTGAACTTAAATATTTATTTAAATTGTACAAATTGAATCAGCATATATAATAATTGTAAGGTTTTGAAACAATAACTTGAAAGACAATAGGAGTACAAGACTCACTGCTCATGTAATTTCCATAGATAAATTAAAATAAATTGCTTCTTACAACTGCTAGTTAAATTGGCCATCTAAAAGATAGTTACGCTGCAACCACCTTCTAAAATCATAAAAACAGTATCACTATTCACCCCACCTGAAAAGTCATCAAAATCATTCACCCCACCTAAAAAGTCATAATCATAAGACAACATAATTTAATTTCTCAGATGAGTAGTCTTCATATGATCCACCATGAAATAAAAAAAGATATAGATTAAATAATCAAAAGGTGTATCTTTTTATTTACTAGATAAATAAACATTAACAATAACTATATTTTCATACAGATGCATAAATAATGGGATTTGAACACTAAAACAAAACATATACGAAAATTCTCATAAAAACATACACACGCTTAGTGCAATAAAAATCTCTTTTAATATCTCTCATATTCATAACTAAAAAAAATTAAAATATTAAAATTCAAAGTGAATGAATTCATAAATATTCAAAATTAATATATACATACAAAACTTAAAAATTGGAAAGAAAAAAACTCATAAAATTACACACGTTTATCTCTCTATATATTTCTAAAACACCATAAATCAAAATATTAAAATAAATGGATTCATATATATTCAAAATTAACATATACATAAGAAAACTTAAAAAATGGAAAGAAAAAAAAAACTAAAACATGTAAATACAATAAAAAATTTAAACAGAAAGAAATAAAAGAGAGATAATGAATAATATTTTTTTATATAAATTATTGCATCAGCAATTTACATGTTTATGTTTTAGTGATCATTAATTTCTTCAAAATATACAAATATCATTTATAGATATAGATAGCTATTGATAGAATAGACTAATCCCATCACCTATATAATTATTTAATCTGGAATAGAATGTATAGACATTTAAACATACATTGCAAACTTGGAAAAAAACTCCAAACAAAAACATCACAACTTCTCTTTATAACTTCTTTATCTCTTTGTTCAGGATCTTAAAGTAAATTTGCAATTATAGTTAATAATTACTGTATTAAAATGTTTTAAATTAACATGAAAAACAAACTAAATTATCTGTAATATAACACATTTCAAATACATACTATATCTTTATAATACAGTTTTGTAACATACAATTAAGAAAACATATAAAGAAAATATTATTGAAAAATTGCGATTACAATAATAAATCCAATTTTCTCAACAACCACCGTCAAAATTGGATACAAGTTAACCAAACCAAATAACAAAAACAAAAATTGAACACAATAAAACGAGTAACAAAAAAACATTAGACAAATTAAAAAACTAAATTAACCATTAATACAAATTTCAACATCAGTATAATTAATCAATCTATTTTTTTCTAACTAGTACAATATTTAATCAATATACTACCAAAAAATATATATTTTTATTTATTATTCATTTGAAAGATCAATTTTTTTATATTACAATTATGTTTTAAGCATCTTGATATTTATCTAAAATTTTAAATTCTTATGATTTATGTTAAAAAAAATTTAAATAATTAAAAAATTTGAAAATATATTTTAACAGTTGAGTATCAATTAATATTAGGGATATATACTTCCTAGAAAGCATATGCATGTACTATGATATTAATTATTTATTTTAAGATTTCATATTTGAGAGATACTCTTTTCATTAAGTTATTACATGGAATCTTATTTGTAATCTATTAAATATTAATGATTTTGAAGTTTTCTGTAAGTAAATATTCAAACTATTAATTGAATATCATTTTTTAATTGCATTTCAAATAAAAAATCTCAATTAAAATTTTATATAAGGTGAAGATTATTTGAGAACAGTTAGTGCAAGATTGTTGGAGTGCCACTCAGCACAATCATTATGCAACAAAGCACGACGAATTGATTATATTGAACAATTGAAAAAAAAAACATGTAGTCAAATTTATTTGTGTGTAAGAGAGTAGTATTTTTTTCTAAGGAACGAAAGTGTATGCATATTATTTTATTATAAACTATAAAAATACTCCACTTTACATTCATTTGTATCCGTTGTTAAGATTCAAAGTGGTGTGAATGTGTGTGTTTGGGAACATAATTTATGTGGGCTTGACGGTATGTTTATTGGTGACATATCTCATGTCAATGTGGTGATGAATGTTTCTGTTGAGTGGCTTGAATTTCATGTGTCTAGTTGGTTAGTTTTTTTTAATAAGTAATTATATAAGAAATCGCACTAGGGGTGCAACCCTTACAACAAGAACTCTATAAAGAGCTGAAACAGTTTAAAGGTAATTTGTACCAATCATAAAAAGGGTGAGAATGGACGATGAATAAGTACTGTCACCAATTGCAATTATTCATGGAGTATACATTCATTACTTTGTATCAAAATGACACGGTTGGAATTTCAAACTTTATTTTTATAATTTTATTTTTGAATGGTTTGATATCGAATCACCAATTGCGTGTGTTCTTGCAATAGACATTCATGACTTTTGATAATAGATTACATGGATGAAAATTCAAACTTAGGATCTGTTTGTTTCAATAGAAGTTCAAAAGAGAGAATTTGTGAAGAGAGAAGTTTACAGAATCTATGTAACTTCTCCTGCTTGGAATGAGATGAAATAGGGGAGAGAGAGTAAAAAGTAGTGGGACCCACTCAAATATCCTTTCTCTCCAATTTTGAGAAGTTGGAATGAAAAGCATATGAACGTGTAATATTTTGTTATTTTACCAATTTATCCCTTAGTCTTATAAAATCAAATTCAACTAATATTATGCTATGATAACAGTATGCTACAACATACAATGAGAGATTGAGAAATAATTAAACTAAAATTTTGTAATTTTTTTAAAACATTATTGTGAGTTTTTTTTTCTATAAGCTAATTTAATTATAATAATTAACTTAAATAAAGTAAAAGTACAACTTAAATTAAATCTTTTTAATCAAGGGTATTTTAGTATTTTAAAAATAATACATACTTCTTTCTTCTCTATTTCTTCTATCTTTCACTCAAACCAATCAACATATCAAATCACCTCTATTTCTCACTTATTTCCCTCTCTTCACATTCTTTCTCACATCTTTCTCTCTTCACACTTTCTTCTCACAACCAAACATATCCTTAGTGTTTTAGATTTTTTTTAAAATTTGAATTTTTTTAATATTAAGCAAATGCTTTTGTGGGATGAGGGTACTTCCGCCTAGGACCTAGGAGGTCATAAATGTGGCTATGTAAGACTATCTCCTTATTTGTGTATGTTTGTACTTCAGTGTGCTTGTTAGTTGAGGTATGTGGATATCTTCCTCTCAAGATTAGAGAGGTCATTGCTTGCAAATACATGATTTATGCTTCTTGTGCAGCGGAGAAGGATTTGATCTACATGGTTAGCACTCCAAGGTCCAAATTAATGAGAGAATAAGAAATAATATTTGAGTGAGAGTGAAGTTGAATCATACTTTTTTCTATTTTAGGAACCTTATATATGAAAGTTGGTTAAGTTACCCATGCTTCAAGGCTTGGAATGTGATAGATATTCAAAACAGTTGGACTACTCATGGTCTTGGACTTATAATTGGGTTCTTCCCTTATTGGACCTCTAGTTGGTCCAAAACAGTTGCCCCCAAGGCTTCTCGTGGCATAACAGCATGAAGTCTATCAAAATAGGGTCAATACCTATTTTCCTCCTGCTATATAGGGCTCGTTTGAAAAAACCCCTATAAAAAATTGCATGAATTCCCCTAACATTTGAAGATTCTCTCATTTTAAACCTTGTAAAATTTTTATTTTTAAAACCAACCTTGACACTTGAAGGACTCTATCATTTTGAACCCTGTAAATTATTATTTTTAGTAAAACCAACCTTGTCTGTCATATTCCAGAGGGTTTAAAATGACGTAATCTTCAAGTTTATAGGGTTTAAAATGACCGAATCTTCAAAATGAAAGGTTGGTTTTACAAACAAAAATTTTACAAAGTTTAAAACGAGAGAATCTTCAAATGTTAGGAGAATTCATGCAACTTTTTTTTTGCAGGGTGTTTTTTCCAACGAGCCCTATATGGCAAGAGGAAAAATAGGTATTAACCCTTCAAAATATTAGGTTGAGTTCTTCGTATCGGAGTCCTTATTTGGAAAAGTGGAAAAGGTTTGGCAACTGTAATGAGTAACTTAGGGAACTTATGCATTAAATGTTAGTTACATCACTAAGACATTTCACATGTTCTTTTTCACATGTTCTTTTTGACACATGGTCCTTTATTGATTAACTTAACTCATACAAGCAAGAGTCGCCATCGAACTTTATTGTTTCCAAAAGAGGAAAGAGGAAAATATCGATAAAACCCACAAAGATAAATCTAGATAAGGGGTTGGTTATGCAAAGGGGAAGGTGTTAGCACCTCTCACATTTGTGGTACTCCACAAGAACCTTTTGAAAATTTGTGATTTTAAAGTTGAAGCAGTTTGTTTCCAAAATAATGAAGAGAAAAGAAATGTTTTTGTCATTTTTTATTGTACTCGGCAAGATGTAACACCCTAATTTACCCGACATTTATTTATATAAAATCACAGTAATTTGTTCAAATAATAAACATGTAATTAGGATGTCACACTTCTTAAAACATATTATACTTGCTCAATTATTCAAATAGATACATAACACATTATGCAGATGAACCAAAACAAAACTTCATAATTGTCAACTTCTCATTTTATTTCGCAACGAAAAAGATTCACATAATGCTATCAAAATAATCAGCATCCAACATAAACAACATTTATTCAAATAATACAGAGTTCATAAGACTCCAAACAATCATCAAAGACAACAAGAGTAACTAAGTATTCATCCCCCGAATGTTACGTATCAGAGCACGAACCGACTCGACATAAGCAACAGGAAGATCAACATCTTTCAAGCTACTCCAAAAGCGCACTAATCCTCTTTACCTGCACGTTATCCACGTGGAGGTAACATTCAAACAGAAGGGGTGAGATATCATAACAATATAAAAAAACGTATGATAACAAGTATATGAGAATAAGGTTATACACAATTCACCACTTCACAACACATCAATATCGTTCATAAACAATTAGTATACAAGTATTTAACAACAAGCAACTCATCATCACATCATTAGTTATACAAAGATTCATCACCAAACAGCTCATCATCATTAATCATCATGCAAAATGCCATGAAACCAACAACTATGCAAATGCATGTGGTACAAAAATGGCATACACCCTCATCACAAAATTTCCAGTAAATAGAGGCATCAACAAGGCATACACCTTCATCGCAATTTGCACTCAATCCACAAAATAGGATTGTGGCCATCTTAGTTTGCCCATGTAGGCCATCGTAATTTGCCAATCCAGGCCATCGTAGTTTGTCGATTGAGGTCATCGCTAATGCAATGTATGCGACTCAACAAATGCGACATCATAAAATGCAAAACAACGACAACAATTATGTAACCACAAGGCATAAGCCTTCATCAAACGCCGATATAGGCCATCACTTCATCGTCATAACAACATCAATTCATCAGGTTATTCATACATCATAATTTGCTTCGTATTACACACATCATCATAACAACATCAATTCATCATATTAATCATACTCCATCACATGCTTCATAATACACAAATGTATCATCATAATAACATCAAACATCATAGTACACCAATCAAGTAATGACATGACACGGTTAATTCAACCTTATAATAATAGCATACTTAGTGTTAATTCACTACAAGGCATCATTATCTCCTCATAAGGAAGATACACATCATCTCAATAACATCATATCGTCATAAGGAAACCATCGGAAACTTCATTTTTTTTAAACTGTAAATCACATTTAAGAACAGTTACAATAGTAGTAAATCAACTAATAACTGTTAGCATGTTTTTTTAAACAGTCCCAAACAATGACCGTTGATAACCTATCACATGTTAATTATTAGGCTCTTCTGACCGCCAAAACTTGCTCTCAAAACTATTACAAAATGATTTTTTTCTTGTAATGAATTAAAATCAACCATTGTAGTGATTGAGTTTGTATACAATATAATGAAGATATGAAATAAGTTTCATAATGAAGAATTTAAGTGCATGATAACTTCTGTGCATGCTAACTACAGTATTGAGAAAGATGAAAAAATTTCAAAATGTTTTCAAAAGGTCACTACAAGAAAATATCAAATTAAATACGATATATTTGCTACAAGATTGTTTTAGCGGTTAATCTAAAGTTATAAAAGTGAGTGTTGTGAAAGGTGTAACACCCCAAATCTACTCCGTAATTATAAGTGAAAATCAGAGTGCATTTAAAAATATTCATCAAATATGGGATGTCACAATTCGACTTAAACCAACAAACATACTCATATTGCAATCAACACAGATACATAGCATTCGGAAAACAAGACTTTATCCAACATCTTCCAATTTCAACTTATAAACATCTTTATATTCAACTTAACACAAATGTCATCATAGAATACAACAATCAAGTAATAACGACTAATCCCCCCGAGTGCTACGTATCAGAGCAATGGACACCAACTCGACTAGCCATAAAGCAACATAAAGACTTCACATCAATAACCTCGAACATCCACGACTAATCTTGAGTACCTGCCCATTTCCCATGGTAGGGGAAATATCAGCAAAGGGGTGAGATATCTTACAATATAAAGGAATGCATGATAAATAATATAGGAGATATAGATCATACATAATTTCACCACTTCGCATCTCAAAACATCTTACAACGATTTTCATCGCAAAACAACTTATCAATATAATACCACTTTCAAAACGGCAACAATATCATTAATCAATTAAGACAACATATTCAAATTCACAATTATACTATTATCATGTCACAACAATAGATCATCGACTCAACAATTCAAATAACATTATCAACTTATGGAATGGAAACAATCTCAATAATCAACCATGACAATATATGCAATTCACAAGTAAGATCCCAGAACATCATGATAAACATCTCATCATCAAGTCAACACATCACCACAAACATAATAAAATAAGACTCAAATGCAATTCACATGTGACTCGACTTATGCAAATGCATGTGGTACCATTGGGCACACCGTCACTATTTGCCATCAAGGCCACCGTCGCTTTTTGCCATCAAGGACACCGTCTCTCTATGCAATGGATGTGACTCAATAAATGTAACATCCACACAAACACAACACACATAATTAATACGTCACAATATCATCTAAATCACCATCGAACATTATCAATATAATGTCGAACTTCAACAACAACAAAATCATCATCATTCATAAGAATGCATCACTTCTCAATCACGTCACTATGTTGCATCATCATACAACAATAATTCACCTCAAAATACATCACAATAAAGCTTATCAATATTGACCACAGGGTCTACGACAACGACAACAATTTCCACATACTAGCGACAACGACAACAAATTCATCATGTTAACAACAACCACAAATTCATCATATTATAACAAACATCAAAGATTCATCATATTGCCAACAACATCAACACATTCATCATATTCCTTAATTCAATTAATCATCATAATATGTTATATTTAATTTCATGTATATTGTTAAGTCATCGCATGGCATCATCGTCGACTCATACATATCAAATACGCACAATTAATCGCATATAGCATATAACATCTTTATTAATCATGCATATCATCACATACATCATTATCTCATTCATCATAAGGAAGGTACTTATCATCATCTCAATAACATTGTATCATCATAAGAAAACATACATCAAGTTATACTACAACACCATTATGACAATTCATCGCAAAGAGCATACTTCATTTGTTAACACAACATAGTTCATCACTTAATCCTAATAAACATAATAGGAAACTATATCATATGGATCATTTTATTGCATCATTATATAGTTCATTGCGTTAGCTTTCCAAAACGGCGCCTAAAACGGAGTTACGGATCAAAAGTTACACACATTCGAATATTTCTCAAATCTGCCTACAGACGCGCCGCCACCCTACAAACGCGCCGCGAACTACAAGGCAGTAGCCTACCAACTACTCAGTTTGCGCCGCAAACTATTGTTCGCGCTGCGATTGCAGTGCAGGAACTTTTCCCTGTACGCGTTCAGCACATCCCCCTTCTCATCCCAACACCCAAATTCATGTTCCAGCTCAAAATTGCACACGAAATTCCCATACATATCATATATGTTAGAACAAGATTTGTTCTGATCAATATTCTTAGTTTTGATGATAACAATGTATATGAATTTTGTATGAGATAATGTGGTACTCTAATACTATGCAATTTCCATTTCAGGAATTATATAAAGAGTATGCACAAAATCAGCGCAAGAAGCACTGACTCAGAAGGTTCAGCATGCGACATCAGAACATGGTCTAGCAAGAGATCAGAAGATGGTCAAGCAGAATCAGAACATGGGTCTATGGAAGCATCAGAAGAACTTGAGATCAGAAGCAGAAGCACTGAAGTTCTCATGGTATCACGCTAAGAAGCACTTCAAGGTCAGAAAACAAGAAGATGCTCTACACCAAGCTGTTTGACTCTGATGATATTCAAACGTTGTTCACACAAACATCAGATCAGAAGCAAGTACTAGCTGGCAGGCTACGCTGACTGACAAAAGGAACGTTGAAAGCTATTAAAGGCAACATCAGTAGACACAGCGAAAGCAAGGCTCGAGGTAGTTGACAAAAGAGTGAAACATTAAATGCAATGCTGTACGGAATACACAAAGCATTAAATGCTCCCAACGGTCATCTTCTCAAACGCCTATAAATATGAAGTTCTGATGAGAAGCTATGTTACGAACTACGAATCACGAATTCTGAACCAACTTGCAGAAACGCTGTCAAATTCAAAAAGCTCTCAAACTTCATCATCAACCTCACTACATTGCTGTTGTAATACTTTAGTGAGATTAAGCTTAAACTTAAGAGAAAATCACAGTTGTGATAATAACTTTATAAGAAGCATTGTAACTCTTAAAAGATTTTGTTTACATTAAGTTGTAAGAACTAGAGTGATCAGGTTGTTGATCAGTATACTCTAGAAAGTCTTAGAGGGTATCTAAGCAGTTTGTTCCTAGAGTGATTAGGTTGTGATCAGTATACTCTAGAAGACTTAGAAGTTGTCTAAGTGGAAAACCATTGTAATCTCGTGTGATTAGTGGATTAAATCCTCAGGTGAGGTAAATCACTCCAAGGGGGTGGACTGGAGTAGTTTAGTTAACAACAAACCAGGATAAAAATCATTGTGCAAATTGTTTTTATCTTACAAGTTTTAAAGCTACACTTATTCAAACCCCCCCCTTTCTAAGTGTTTTTCTATCCTTCAATTGGCATCAGAGCGCCGGTTCTAAGGTGCAAGCACTTAACCGTGTTTAGAAAAGATTCAGGAAGAGAAAAACGCTTCAGTAAAAGATGGCTGGTGAAGATCCATCAACTACATCTACATCTGGCTCTGCTGAGCAATACAATGGAAATGGTAACAATGGTTATACTAGACCACCAGTATTTGATGGTGAAAAATTTGAATACTGGAAAGATAAACTTGAAAGTTACTTCCTTGGTCTCGATGGTGACTTATGGGATCTGCTGATGGATGGTTACAAACATCCAGTGAAAGCTACTGGCGTAAGGCTTACAAGACAAGAAGTGAATGATGATCAAAAGACGCTTTTCAAAAATCATCATAAATGTACGACTGTTTTGCTGAATGCTATCTCTCATGCTGAGTATGAGAAGATATCTAACAGGGAAACTGCCTATGATATATATGAGTCATTGAAAATGACCCATGAAGGAAATGCTCAAGTCAAGGAGACCAAAGCTCTTGCCCTAATCCAGAAATATGAAGCCTTCAAGATGGAGGATGATGAAAATATTGAGAAGATGTTTTCAAGATTTCAAACGCTAACTGCTGGATTAAGAGTTCTGGACAAAGGCTACACCAAGACTGATCATGTAAAGAAGATCATCAGAAGCTTGCCCAGAAGATGGGGTCCAATGGTGACTGCATTCAAGATTGCAAAGAATCTGAATGAGGTTTCTTTGGAAGAGCTAATCAGTGCCTTGAGACGCCATGAGATAGAGCTGGATGCAAATGAGCCTCAGAAGAAAGGTAAGTCTATTGCATTAAAATCTAATTATAAAAAATGCACTAACACTTTTCAGGCTGAAGAAGTAGATTCTGAAGAATCAGAATCAGAAGAAGAAGATGAACTGTCCATGATCTCCAGAAGGGTAAACCATCTCTAGAAGAGCAAGCAAAGGAAGTTCAAGAGCTTCAGAAGTTCAAAGAAGCCTGAAAGAGGAGAATCTTCTGGAGGTAGAAGATCTGACAAGAAGAAGGTCATCTGCTATGAGTGCAATGAGCCTGGACACTTCAAGAATGAATGTCCAAAACTTCAGAAGGAGAATCCCAAGAAGAAGTTTCATAAGAAGAAAGGTCTTATGGCAACATGGGATGATTCTGAATCAGAATCAGAATCAGACTCTGAAGGAGAGCAAGCAAACCTTGCACTGATGGCCAGAGTGGATGATGGATCAGAATCTACATCAGAATCAGATTCTGAAGAGGTATTTTCTGAACTATCTAGAGAAGAGTTAGTTTCCAGTTTAACTGAACTTCTGGAACTCAAGGCTCATCTTAGTATCAAATACAAAAAGCTGAGAAAGCAATTTGAATTTGAATCTAAGAAGCTGGAAGTGGAAAATTCTGAACTGAAGGAAAAAGTTTAAATCCAAAGATAGTGGATCTTCTTCTGAATCAGAAAAATCCATTCCTAGTCTCAATCATATTCTGAAAGAATATGACTCGAGCTTCAGAAAGTTCCTATCTAGAAGTATTGGCAGAACTCATCTTGCTTCTATGATATATGGTGTTTCTGGAAACAAAAGGTTTGGTTTTGGCTATGAGGGTGATACCTCACACAAATTTGAACCTGTTGATGATTTGAAAATCACATACAAGCCATTGTATGATCAGTTCAAATATGGCCACTCACATGATATTAGGCTCACCTCACATGCACAGAGTTTTCACACTACACACACCAAGAAGCATGTGACACAACCTAAAAGATATCATGCTTCCAAACCTAAAGAATATCATGCTGTTCCTCCTGTTACTTATCATGCTAAACCCAAGTTCAATCAGAACTTGAGGAAAACTAACAAGAAAGGACCCAAGAAATTGTGGGTACCTGATAGGAAAATAGCAAGTGTACTATTTTTACCTATTGTAGTAATAAAAGGAATTTCCTCCGAATGTCGATCTCAAGGACTGCTTGAGGATATAGAGTTTGAATATGATTTCAATTAAACAAAAGGTCACTGGTAAATGGTTTGGTTTATAAGGAAACGATTAAAATATGCAATTTAGAAATAGCGAATAAATTGGTTAAACGAATAACAAATATGAGTAGTATGCTAAAGGTAGGTGAATGATTCTGCCTGCAATAATTTCGACTTATCAATGCAATAATATACTTCACAACTATTGATTACCGGTTCTCTAGAGCATCTAAGCCTAAGTCCTTAGTCAGAAGATCTTTGAACACAAACCTTAACTTCTATGTCCATAGTCAATTACGGTAATGATCAAGCATTCAAATATCGAAAATTTTCCGGTCAAGATAAAGTATTTCTAGTCCTAGATAATATTTATTATCCCATGTTCTTATTCAGGTCGATAGATAATAGCTGTCCAGCTTAATACTTATAAAAACTCATAATCCGTTTTTCCGACGGTTTATGCATTAAGAACGATAACAAGAACAAATCAATTTAACCATGAATAATAAAATTACTGCATTGACAAATACGAATTCATTACATTCATAATCAGGGTCACCCCCTTTAGCAAAAAGGGGTTTAGCTACTCATAATCAAAAACAAAGCAATGAAAAGAATTGTTGTCATTACAAAATTTGTGGAGGAATCAATCTTCAATTGTGTAAACTCTTGAATGATGTGAAACCCTTGCCAAATTCTGAGTTCTCCAGCGCTCTGAACGTGTCTTTGCAGTCAAAAATCGTCCAACCCGGTGTAATTCGCAGTACTGGTTTATATGGGGCTGAGATGGGCAATATTTTGGGCCTCATACGCGTATGAGACTCCCTATACGCGTATGGGCAGAATCAATTTCCAACAGGATTTCAGCAAAACGCGTATGAGACGCGTACAGGATTGGGGCATACGCGTATGAAATTCCCATACGCGTATGAGCAGGCTTGTTTTTTGCCTTGAAATTTGAGGGACGCGTATGGGACTGGAGCCTGACCAAGGCATACGCGTATCAGCAGGTCCATACGCGTATGGGCTGCCTTGACTTGGATTTTCTCCCTTTCTTGCTTGTCCCTGCTTTTGTGCTCCTGATCTTGGACATCCATGCTCATAAACCTGAAACCACTAATTATACCACAAAAGAGCGTAAAAAGGAACTAGAAAGTGGTTACCTTAAGCAAAAATACTTTTTATTGAAAAGAACAAAGATAACTTAAAATCGCGTGTTAAATCAAACAGTTTACCTGAATTCTTATTTTTTAAATGGTGAAATACTAACAAAAATGGTGACTGATCAGTACCTAAGGAGAAGATAATTTCTGTTGCAGATATCCTCAGCAGCAAAGAAGACAAAGCACAAAATGTCATGGTACCTGGAATTTGGGTGCTCACGACACATAACGGGAAGAAGGTCTATGTTCCAAGACCTGGTGCTTAAATCTGGTGGAGAAGTCAAGTTTGGAGGAGATCAGAAGGGCAAGATTATTGGCTCTGGAACCATAAGTATTGGTAACTCTCCTTCCATAACTAATGTACTTCTTGTAGAAGGATTAGCGCATAACTTATTGTCCATAAGTCAATTAAGTGACAATGGTTATGACATAATCTTCAATCAAAAGTCTTGCAAGGCTGTAAGTCACAAGGATGGCTCAATCCTATTTACAGGCAAGAGAAAGAACAACATTTATAAGATTGATCTTTCAGATCTTGAGAAGCAGAAGGTGACTTGCCTTATGTCTGTTTCTGAAGAGCAATGGGTCTGGCACAGAAGATTAGGACATGCTAGTTTGAGAAAGATTTCTCAGATTAACAAACTAAATCTGGTCAGAGGTCTCCCAAATCTGAAATACAAATCAGATGCTCTTTGTGAAGCATGTCAGAAGGGAAAGTTCTCCAGACCTGCATTCAAATCTAAGAATGTTGTCTCTTCCTCAAGGCCGTTAGAACTTCTGCACATTGATCTGTTTGGACCAGTCAAAACAGCATCTGTCAGAGGGAAGAAATATGGATTAGTCATCGTAGATGATTACAGCCGCTGGACATGGGTATAGTTCTTAAAACACAAGGATGAGTCTCATTCAGTGTTCTTTGAATTCTGCACTCAGATTCAATCTGATAAGGAGTGCAAAATCATAAAGGTCAGAAGTGATCATGGTGGTGAATTTGAGAACAGATTCTTTGAGGAGTTCTTCAAAGAAAATGGTATTGCCCATGATCTCTCTTGCCCTAGAACTCCACAGCAAAATGGAGTTGTAGAGCGAAAGAATATGACTCTACAAGAAATGGTCAGAACCATGATCAATGAGACCAATATGGCTAAGCACTTCTGGGCAGAAGCAATAAACACTGTATGTTATATTCAGAAAGCCCAACAGAAAGCCCAACATTTCATATTTTCATCCTTTTGGATGTGTTTGTTTCATTCTGAATACAAAGATCATCTTGGTAAGTTTGATTCTAAGGCACAAAAATGTTTCCTTCTTGGATATTCTGAACACTCTAAAGGCTACAGAGTATACAATACTGAAACATTGGTTGTAGAAGAATCAATCAATATCAGATTTGATGATAAGCTTGGTCTTGAAAAGCCAAAGCAGTTTGAGAATTTTGCAGATATAGATATTGATATATCAGAAGCTGTAGAACCAAGAAGCAAAGTTTCAGAAGCTGAAAATCTCAGAAGCAAAGAATCAGAAGATCAAGTCGTTGCATCTTTAGAGAATCTCAGAATTTCTGAAGAGCCAACAGTCAGAAGATCTTCTAGACTCACCTCAGCTCACTCAGAAGATGTGATCCTTGGAAAGAAAGATGATCCTATCAGAACCAGAGCATTCCTTAAGAACAATGCAGAATGTCAATTAGGTCTTGTTTCTTTGATCGAGCCAACTTCTGTTGATCAAGCTCTAGAAGATCCAGACTGGATAATTGGCATGCAAGAAGAACTAAATCAGTTTACAAGGAATGATGTTTGGGATTTGGTTCCTAGACCAAAAGGATTCAACATCATTGGTACAAAGTGGGTGTTTATAAACAAGCTTAGTGAGAAGGGAGAAGTGGTAAGAAACAAAGCCAGACGGGTGGCTCAGGAATATAGTCAGCAAGAAGGGATTGACTATACAGAAACCTTTGCACCAGTGGCCAGGTTAGAATCTATCCGCTTATTAATTTCCTTTGCCACTCAGCATAACATCACTCTGTATGAGATGGATGTTAAGAGTGCCTTCTTAAATGGTTATATAGATGAGGAAGTCTATGTCCACCAACCTCCTGGTTTTGAAGACTCTAAGTCTCCAGAACATGTTTTCAAACTTAAGAAATCATTGTATGGATTGAAGCAAGCTCCTAGAGCTTGGTATGAAAGATTAAGTTCTTTCCTTCTGGACAATGGTTTCACTAGAGGACAAGTGGATACGACTCTCTTCTGTAAAACATCTAAGAAGGACATCTTAATTTGTCAAATTTATGTTAATGATATTATTTTTGGAACATCTAATGCTTCACTTGGAAAGGAGTTTGCCAAGTCTATGCAGGCTGAATTTGAAATGAGTATGATGGGAGAACTCAAGTATTTTCTTGGGATTCAAATCAATCAAACTTCTGATGGAACTTATGTTCATCAAACGAAGTATGTGAAGGAACTTCTGAAGAAGTTTAATCTTTCTGAAAGCAAAGAAGCCAAAACTCCTATGCATCCAACGTGTGTTCTAGGTAAGGATGAGGTAAGTAAGAAGGTAGATCAGAAGTTGTACAGAGGTATGATTGGATCTCTTTTATATCTTACTGCTTCTAGACCTGATATTCTATTCAGTGTTTGTCTGTGTGCTAGATTCCAATCAGATCTTAGAGAATCTCACTTAACTGCTGTTAAGAGAATTCTGAGGTATCTGAAAGGTACTACTAATGTTGGTTTAGTCTACAGAAGATCTAAAGAATACAACTTAGAAGGATTTTGTGATGCTGACTATGCTGGAGATAGAATTAAAAGGAAGAGTACTTCTGGAAGTTGTCAATTTCTTGGAAATCACTTGATCTCCTGGTACAGCAAGAAGCAAGCTACCATATCCCTCTCAACAACAGAAGCAGAATATATTGCTGCTGCTGGTTGTAGTGTAACACCGGTATAATTTTAATTTTAATTTAATTTGAATATTAGATTAATAATTATTATTATGGATTTTATGAAAATAATGGAAAAATGATGGTTGATGGCATTTGGACCATGTGTGAGATTAGTAAGAAGAGGGGGTGTGGTGTAGTAAAGCCCTTACTAATTTAATATTATTTTTCATAAAATAATTAGAATTGGGGAAGGAAAGAACAGAACGTGAAAAGAGAAAAGTTGGAACACGAAGAACGTAGAAGAGGAACAAAGAGGAAGAGACCAAAGAGCAAGAATTTGGCTAAGGTAAGGGGGGACTCTTCCAATTATCATCTCTTATTGTGATTATAGACGATTGGTGCATGATAGCTGTGTTGTTGATTTCAATTTGATTTGTATGTCAGAGTTAGATTTTTGAGTCCTAAGAATTGGTTTAGATTTTGGAGTTTTGATGTATGAATTGATGTAGGATGATAGACTAATCCGTATGAATGAATTCTATGAATAATAGAGTGAAAATTGGACTGTTTTAGACTCAAAATCGTGGACTGGTATGAATTGGATGAGTTTGGAATGTATGGAATGCTGTTTTCTGCAGGTTGGGGTTCTTGAAATCGCCGGTTGGCGCCGCATGCATAGGGTTGGCGCCGCAAACAGGTGGGCAGAATGCCAGGAAGTTGTGATACGCTCAGGTCGCGCCGCGTACCTGTGTTCGCGTCGCGAAGGCGTAACTTTTTCTCGTTTCGCGCCGCGTGCAGATGTTTGCGCCGCGAACAGCTTGGCAGAGAGCCAAGGAATTCTTGGAACGCTCAGTTCGCGCCGCGAAGTGATGATGGCGCCGCGTGCTGTTGGTGTTTGAGATATTTTTTAAAAGTTCAAAGATGCATAACTTTTTAACTGTTGGTCCGTTTGATGCGCTGTTTCGAGCTAAATGAACCTTATAGAATAATCTATATGGTGATGATTGATTGGTTTTTAGAATGATGAAAATACATGTATGCTATTCTTATTGAGTATGATGATTGATGCAAATACGTGTATGTTTTATATATGATGATGATTGATTGTATTGAATGATGTTAATGTATATATGAACATGCTTAGTAATGATGATGATGATGATGAAATGAGTATAGATGATGCTACTCATAGAGTGGAGGTGATGAAAGTATGTTATGTATATGTTTGCATGCATTCATTAGCATTGAAGAGGACTGAATCCTAGATGATGAGAGGATTCAGTGAATGGCAGAATTCCCATTGTGTGGAATTTGTGCTGGCAGGGCCGTATCTGGATGATGATAGATCGGTCGGTGGGTGATTCCCATTGATGATGATTGGTACCACATGCATAGAGTCAGTTGCATTCATTTGCATGGGTTGATAACATGACTATATGTATACTCTTATATTGTTGTGATGATATGTGTATGTATGTTGATGGACGATCTGGATATAGATGAGTTGGGTGAATAATATAACTGTTAATGTACTGTTATTTATAAAGCAATAATATTTGTTAATTGCGAATGAGACTCACCCTTACACTATATTTTTCGGATTGAGGATAGCGGCTTCGACTCGGTGAGGATTAGCTCATGAGTCAATGTGTAGGTTAGCGTCGGGTCATGCTCTGATAGGTGTAACACTGGGGAACGCTGTTTTTTTTAGTTTATGACATTAACTCTAATTTATTTATCTTATTTGAGGATTAAAGCATGGATGAATGTAATGCTAGTTTGATAACATATTCCGCTGTGTAAACATGAGATAGTTGATTTATGAGTTATGTTAGTATGTTTCTTTAGTGAATGCATGACTTGTGACCGATGTGGTTTATTTTCATTTATTAATTGTGACGCCCTTGTGCATGTTACTCTGATTTAATTTGATTAATCGCCGCGGGGTTTATAAGGGTGTTACAATAGTGGTATCAGAGCATAGTCGGTCGTTGTGACCAGAGTCTTAGCGTCAGTCTTTCTGAGTATGCGACTAATACGAGTTATTTGTCGATACTTTTGTTTCTGACTAGATTGTTTGTGATTAAGCAGAGCAATGGCTGGAAGAGGTGGAAGAAATGATGATGCTATTGCTGAAGCTCTGGGCATGATTGTTAGTGTGCTTGGAGGGGGAGCTGTAGGGGCAGGGATTGGTGCTGATAGGCAATTGGGGAATTTTCAGAGGAACAATCCTCCATTGTTCAAGGGCACGCATGATCCCGAGGGTGCTCAGAAATGGCTCAAAGAGATCGAGAGGATTTTGAGAGTCATTGATTGTGCTGAGAACCTCAAGGTGAGGTATGGCACTCACATGTTATCTGAAGAGGCTGATGACTGGTGGTTAGCAACCAAAGCTGAACTGGATGCTGATGGTGTAGAAGTTACTTGGGCTATATTCAAGAGGGAATTTCTGAGGAGGTATTTTCCTGAAGATGTCAGGGGCAGAAAAGAGATTGAATTTCTGGAGCTGGTCCAAGGTAACATGACGGTACCAGAGTATGCTGCAAAGTTTATGGAGCTGGTAAAGTATTATGTACACTACAACAATGATGAAGCCAGTGAGTTCTCAAAATGTGTCAAGTTTGAGAATGGTCTTCGTGATGAGATCAAGCAGGGTATTAGGTACCAGAGGATTCGGAGGTTTGTTGACTTAGTGGATTGTAGCAGGATTTTTGAGGAGGATAATATCAAGCTGAAGTCATCTCACTCTCGCGAGTTAGTTGACAGAAAAGGGAAGTAGCCTATGGATAGAGGTAAACCATATGGTAGAGGTAAGTCTGCTGATTGGAAGAAACCCAGTGGGGGAGATTCTAGTGCTCGTATCAGATGTTACAATTGTGGCGAGGTGGGACATCGTCGGAACGAGTGTAAGAATGATCAGAAGAAATGTTACAAGTGTGACCAGGTGGGTCATATTGCTGCTGATTGTAAGAGGAAGAGTGTGACTTGTTACAACTGTGGGGAAGAGGGTCACATTAGTCCGAATTGTACCAAGCCAAAGAAGAACCAATCGGGAGGAAAGGTTTTTGCTTTGACCGGGTCAGAGACTACTCCAGAAGACAAACTGATTAAAGGTACGTGTTTCATTCATGGCACACCTTTAGTTGCAATTATTGATACTGGAGCAACTCATTCTTTTATTTCTTTGGATTGTGCTATGAGGTTGAATCTTGAGATATTTGATATAAATGGAAGTATGGTTATTGACACTCCTGCGTCGGGTTCAGTAACTACTTCGTCTGCATGCTTGAATTGTCCGGTTGACATTTTTGGCAGAGAATTCGGGATGGACTTAGTGTGCCTTCCGTTGAAACAACTCGATGTAATCCTAGGAATGAACTGGTTGGAGTTCAACCGTGTTCATATCAACTGTTTTGAGAAGACGGTAATTTTTCCCGAAGAGGTTAGTACTGATAATCTGGAAATGACAGCTAGACAGGTGAATGAGGCTATCGGAGATGGTGCAACGGTGTTTATGTTGTTCGCATTGATGAATGTGAAAGAAAAAGTGGCGAGTAGTGAATTACCTGTGGTGTGTGAATTTCCAGAAGTTTTTCCAGAAGATGTGAATGAATTACCACCGGAAAGAGAAGTGGAGTTTTCTATAGATTTAATTCCGGAAACTAGTCCAGTGTTGATGGCACCGTATCGTATGTCGCCGTCTGAGTTGGCCGAACTGAAGAAGCAGTTAGAAGAATTGCTGGAGAAGAAATTCATTCGTCCTAGTGTTTCTCCGTGGGGTGCGCCTGTGTTACTAGTGAAGAAGAAGGAGGGTTCGATGAGGCTGTGTGTAGATTACAGACAATTGAACAAGGTTACTATCAAGAATCGGTATCCTTTGCCGAGGATTGATGATTTGATGGATCAGTTGGTTGGAGTGCGTGTGTTTAGCAAAATTGATCTGAGGTCTGGGTATCATCAGATACGTGTGAAAGATGACGATATTCAGAAGACTGCTTTTAGAACAAGGTATGGACATTATGAGTATTCTGTAATGCCGTTTGGAGTTACTAATGCACCTGGTGTTTTTATGGAGTATATGAACAGGATCTTTCATCCTTATCTCGATAAGTTCGTGGTAGTGTTTATAGATGACATCCTAATATACTCTAAGGATGAGGAAGAACATGCTGAACATCTCAGAACGGTATTGGAACTGTTAAAAGAGAAGCAACTTTTTGCCAAACTGTCGAAGTGTGAATTCTGGTTAGGGGAAGTCAGTTTTCTTGGGCATGTGATTTCTAAGAATGGTATTGCTGTTGATCCTACAAAGATAGAAGCTGTATCTCAGTGGGAAGCTCCGAAGTCAGTGTCAGAGATTCGTAGCTTTCTTGGTCTTGCAGGTTACTACAGAAAGTTTATTGAAGGATTTTCAAAGTTAGCTTTGCCGTTAACTAAACTAACCAGGAAGGGACAAGCTTTTATTTGGGATGCAAAGTGTGAAGAAGGATTCCAAGAGCTGAAGAGGAGGTTGACTAGTGCTCCTATCTTGATTTTGCCGAATCCGACAGAATCATTTGTAGTTTATTGTGATGCATCACTGATAGGTTTAGGTGGCGTATTGATGCAAAATCAACAAGTAGTCGCTTATGCATCGAGACAACTCAAGGTACATGAAAGGAATTATCCGACTCATGATTTGGAGTTGGCAGCTGTAGTTTTTGTTTTGAAGTTGTGGCGGCACTATTTGTATGGTTCGAGATTTGATGTATTCAGTGATCATAAGAGCCTAAAGTATCTCTTTGATCAGAAAGAGTTGAATATGAGGCAGAGAAGGTGGTTAGAATTTCTGAAAGATTATGATTTTGGTTTGAATTACCATCCGGGTAAGGCAAACGTTGTTGTTGATGCATTGAGTAGGAAGACCTTGCATATGCCTATGCTAATGGTGAAGGAATTGGATTTGATTGAACAATTCAGAGACTTGAGTTTGGTGTGTGAAGGTACCCCTACTAGTGTCAAATTGGGTATGCTAAAGCTGACTAGCGGTATTCTTGAAGAGATCAGAGAGGGTCAGAAAGCTGATGTTGAATTGATCGATAAGTTGACTTTGATTAATCAAGGCAAGAGTGGTGAATTCAGAATTGACGAGAATGGTATACTGAGGTTTGGAGACAGAGTTTGTGTTCCTGATGTTGCTGAACTTCGAAGAAATATTTTAGAAGAAGGACACCGTAGTGGATTAAGTATTCATCCTGGCGCTACCAAGATGTATCATGATTTGAGAAAGCTATTTTGGTGGCCTGGAATGAAGAAAAAAATTGCTGAGTTTGTGTATTCTTGTTTGACTTGTCAGAAGTCAAAGGTTGAACACCAGAAGCCATCTGGATTTATGCAACCGATGTTTATTCCTGAGTGGAAATGGGATAGCATATCGATGGATTTTGTTTCGGGTTTGCCGAGAACTGTTAAGAATTGTGAAGCTATTTGGGTTGTGGTGGACAGGTTGACGAAGTCTGCACATTTCATACCAGTGAGGATGGATTATCCGATGGAAAAGCTGGCTCAATTGTATATTGATAAGATAGTTAGTCTACATGGTATTCCTTCGAGTATCGTGTCAGACAGAGATCCGAGATTTACGTCTAAGTTCTGGGAAGGTTTGCAGAAGGCTTTGGGTACTAAGCTGAGATTGAGTTCTGCTTATCATCCGCAGACAGATGGACAGACCGAGAGGACGATTCAGTCGTTAGAAGATTTGTTACGTGCTTGTGTGCTAGAAAAAGGAGGTGCTTGGGATAGTTATCTGCCTTTGATTGAATTTACCTACAACAACAGTTTTCATTCGAGTATCGGTATGGCTCCGTTTGAGGCTTTGTATGGTAGGAGGTGTAGGACGCCGTTGTGTTGGTACGAATCTGGTGAGAGTGCTGTGATTGGTCCGAAAATTGTACAAGAGACCACAGAGAAGATTAAGATGATTCAAGAGAAGATGAAAGCTTCTCATAGTCGTCAGAAGAGTTATCATGACAAGAGGAGGAAAACACTCGAGTTTCAAGAGGGAGACCATGTGTTTATGAGAGTTACTCCTATGACGGGTATTGGTCGAGCTTTGAAGTCAAAGAAGTTGACTCCGCGATTTATTGGACCATTCCAAATTTCGGAAAGAGTGGGAGAAGTGGCATATCGTATTGCGTTACCGCCGATGCTTGCCAGGTTGCATGATGTATTCCATGTGTCGCAACTGAGGAAATACATTTCAGATCCGTCCCACGTGATCCAAGTGGATGATGTGCAGGTTAAAGACAACTTAACGGTTGAAACGTTGCCTGTGAGGATTGAAGATAGAAGACTGAAGCAATTGCGTGGTAAGGAAATAGCTTTAGTCATAGTGGCTTGGGGAGGACCGGCTAAAGGAAAAGTTACCTGGGAGCTAGAGAGCCAGATGAAGGATTCTTATCCAGAGCTCTTTACCTAAGGTATGTTTTCGAGGACGAAACCTCTTTTAGTGGGGGAGAGTTGTAACACCCGTATAATTTTAATTTTAATTTAATTTGAATATTAGATTAATAATTATTATTATTATGGATTTTATGAAAATAATGGAAAAATGATGGTTGATGGCATTTGGACCATGTGTGAGATTAGTAAGAAGAGGGGGTGTGGTGTAGTAAAGCCCTTACTAATTTAATATTATTTTTCATAAAATAATTAGAATTGGGGAAGGAAAGAACAGAACGTGAAAAGAGAAAAGTTGGAACACGAAGAACGTAGAAGAGGAACAAAGAGGAAGAGACCAAAGAGCAAGAATTTGGCTAAGGTAAGGGGGGACTCTTCCAATTATCATCTCTTATTGTGATTATAGACGATTGGTGTATGATAGCTGTGTTGTTGATTTCAATTTGATTTGTATGTCAGAGTTAGGTTTTTGAGTCCTAAGAATTGGTTTAGATTTTGGAGTTTTGATGTATGAATTGATGTAGGATGATAGAGTAATCCGTATGAATGAATTCTATGAATAATAAAGTGAAAATTGGACTATTTTAGACTCAAAATCGTGGACTGGTATGAATTGGATGAGTTTGGAATGTATGGAATACTGTTTTCTGCAGGTTGGGGTTCCTGAAATCGCCGGTTCGCGCCGCGTGCATAGGGTTGGCGCCGCGAACAAGTGGGCAGAATGCCAGGAAGTTGTGATACGCTCAGGTCGCGCCGCGTACCTGTGTTCGCGCCGCGAAGGCGTAACTTTTTCTCGTTTCGCGCCGCGTGCAGGTGTTTGCGCCGCAAACAGCTTGGTAGAGAGCCAAGGAATTCTTGGAACGCTCAGTTCACGCCGCAAACTGATGATGGCGCCGCGTGCTGATGGTGTTTGAGATATTTTTTAAAAGTTCAAAGATGCATAACTTTTTAACTGTTGGTCCGTTTGATGCGCCGTTTCGAGCTAAACGAACCTTATAGAATAATCTATATGGTGATGATTGATTGGTTTTTAGAATGATGAAAATACATGTATGCTATTCTTATTGAGTATGATGATTGATGCAAATACGTGTATGTTTTGTATATGATGATGATTGATTGTATTGAATGATGTTAATGTATATATGAACATGCTTAGTAATGATGATGATGATGATGAAATGAGTATAGATGATGCTACTCATAGAGTGGAGGTGATGAAAGTATGTTATGTATATGTTTGCATGCATTCATAAGCATTGAAGAGGACTGAATCCTAGATGATGAGAGGATTCAGTGAATGGCAGAATTCCCATTGTGTGGAATTTGTGCTGGCAGGGCCGTATCTGGATGATGATAGATCGGTCGGTGGGTGATTCCCATTGATGATGATTGGTACCACATGCATAGAGTCAGTTGCATTCATTTGCATGGGTTGATAACATGACTATATGTATACTCTTATATTGTTGTGATGATATGTGTATGTATGTTGATGGACGATCTGGATATAGATGAGTTGGGTGAATAATATAACTGTTAATGTACTGTTATTTATAATGCAATAATATTTGTTAATTGCGAATGAGACTCACCCTTACACTATATTTTTCAGATTGAGGATAGCGGCTTCGACTCGGTGAGGATTAGCTCATGAGTCAATGTGTCGGTTAGCGTCGGGTCATGCTTTGATAGGTGTAACACTGGAGAACGCTGTTTTTTTTAGTTTATGACATTAACTCTAATTTATTTATCTTATTTGAGGATTAAAGCATGGATGAATGTAATGCTAGTTTGATAACATATTTCGCTGTGTAAACATGAGATAGTTGATTTATGAGTGATGTTAGTATGTTTCTTCAGTGAATGCATGACTTGTGACCGATGTGGTTTATTTTCATTTATTAATTGTGACGCCCTTGTGCATGTTACTCTGATTTAATTTGATTAATCGCCGCGGGGCTTAGAAGGGTGTTACATGTAGCACACAAATGCTCTGGATGAAGAGTCAGCTAGAAGATTATCAAATATATGAGAGTAACATTCCTATCTTCTGTGATAATACATCTGCCATATGTTTATCTAAGAATCCTATCTTACATTCCAAAGCTAAACATATTGAGATTAAACATCATTTCATTAGGGACTATGTTCAGAAGGGTGATCTCTCTTTAAACTTTGTGGATACAGACCATCAATGGGCTAATATCTTTACAAAATCCCGTGCTGAAGATAGGTTTAAGTTCATTGTGAAGAATATCAGTATGGATTTATGCCCAGAATGAGAAGATGAGAAGATCTTATGTATGGTTATCTTCTGAAATGTGTCAGAACTAGGTGTTTATAAGAAGTTCTGATAATGATCAATTAGAAGTTCTGATTCTGTTATCACTAACGTTTCATTATCTAAGTTGATTCAGAAGCTCTTTTAAAGTAAAACAGCTGTCACCAGTTTTCCAGAAAACGAACACGTGTTTACTATTTCTGGACAAGCATGCGTGCAGTTGAGGAGACGCCGCCCTAGGTAACTGTGCAAATCATTTCATTTTGTCACTTTATCTCTCCTAACTTCATTTCTCATTAAATGCAAATTGATGTCATGTTTTTCTGTAATCATTTCATTAAACCATACTGCATTTATTATTTTCTTTTATTCATCTTTTAAATACCCGCTTCATTTTCATTTCATCTTTTTCGCTCTCTCTCTCTTCATTCGTCTCTCTCTTTCTGCATTCATCGCATAAACCCTAGCTTGTGTATGTAACTAAGCATTTCACCATGAATCATTCATCAAGCTATGCAAGCCAAACAGAAGTATCATCCACTCAACTAGTTCTGAGCAAGCTTGATTTTGCTCCGTTGAAAACCTGCTCCATTCCTACTGAAGAAATGGAAGTTCTTTGTGAGTCTGCTGTGGATTTTGAAAATCTGAAAGCAAATGGTTTCCATCCTGATGCAAGGATCTTGGAATAAGGCTGGTCAAACTATCTTGGTAGATTGGTTGGACCAATTTATCCAACTCTTGTGAAAGACTTCTGGGCTCATGCAACCGTTACTTCAACTCCTATCATCTCCTTCGTGTTAGGGCATGAAGTTGTGATAACTGAGAAACTGATCAGGAAACTGTACAACTTGGATGATGAAGAAGGATGCACTGGTCCTCTCCCTAGTAGAGTTAACTGGCTACAGGTTGAAAAATAAATCTCGCTTGCTACTGGTATTGAATCACATAAAACCGGTACATTGAGGGCGTTTTATCAAGTGTGGGCTGAAATTATTCTGGGTTCTCTTCATCACAGAAGGCAGTCGTTCTCCTCCTCTTACATCAGTCCTGATCACAAATACACTCTCTTCTGCATTGGAAGAAGAATTGAACTCAACATATCCAACATTCTTTTTCATAATCTGAAGTTGGCTATTGAAGAGTCAAGAGATGAAAAACGTGAGAAGTACCCTCACCTTCCGAGATATACTATTCCTTTCGCCAGAATGATCTCAGATATTCTGATAGAAAGTGATTTGATGGACTCTCTAAGGACTATTGGAACGCCTAGGTTCTTTGGAATTATTCAAGGTCCTATCTTCAATGGTGTTGATCTGTTAAGGCTGCAACTTATCAGAGATGTAACTTCTGCTCCTGCAAGCTTCCCAGATATTATGTCTAGAAGAACTCCTGTGGAAGGCTTTGCTACATTGTTCCAAGCAGAACTTCACAAGGCCATTAAGAGTTACTTGGAAGATTCTGTTAGAACTCATTCTTCTGTTGATCCTGCATGGATTCGTGGAAGAGTGCTTCCTTCTCAAGCTGATCTTCAGAAGAAGGCTCAGAGGAAGCAAGAAGCAAGGCTGAAGAGAAAGGCTGCAGAAGAAGCTGCTAGAGAAGCTAAGAGGCAGAAGGTCACTTATGACCCTCTTAAAGTAGATTCTTTTCAAGCAATTAGAACGGGTAACTTCTCCAGGCAAGTATATCAACCACCTCCTTCTGAACCTCAATCTTCTACCCAACCTCCTCACTCTGAACCTCAAAACACCTTCACCATTCCAAATACTTCTAATCCGTCTCTTTCTACACCTGTTTTAAACCCCACTCCACTAAATGTCTGTCCTCCCACACCTTCTGATATCCCATCATCATCATCAATCCTCCCCATTGATATACCATCCTCATCAACCATCTCCACAGATATTCCATCTTCTTCAACCACAGCACCTCCATCTTCTATATCCCATCTCCTTCCTACCAGAAAATCCAACCCATACTGCCTTCTCTACCCAGACTACAAATTCACCTTTAACCCTCCTGAACCTGAACCTCATATTTACCTGGAGTTGTTCAGAAATAAAGTTATCAGTAGGCTGGATCTCTTGAAGGATGCCTTCTTCAATGATCTTGATGATATTTCTAATAGAAACCTCTAGAGAAGCTTTCGCCAGGATTTTCAAGTTGGAGCTATGGCTGTTCAGAAGAGACTAGTGGCTGCTGCTCCTGGTTATACTGGTTATCTTCTTGAGGTTGATAATGGTGTCTATTATCATCCCATCAGAAACAGGAGAGTTCTTGAAGAGAAGATATTTGTTGATGAGCTGCTGGACAATCCGTGCAGGGATATTGTGGTCTGGAGACCTAAGTATCTAGTTCTGACTGGAGACTTCAAGTCCTTGTTTGAATTTCTGAGGGAAAATCCTTCTAAGGAAGACCCCAATTTGGTCATTCCAGAAGTTGTTGACCCGCCAGAAGTTGAAGGTCCTTCTGCCCCAAGTAATCTTGCTGCCATTCTTCAAGCTCTTGAGAATAGAGATTCTGATATTCCTGCTGCAGAATATGAAGGAGATGCTTCTATGAAAGAAGCTGATGCTGAAGATCATCCTGCTGGGACTATTCCTGTTGAGGAAAATCAAGGTGATGATCTGACAATGGAAGCTGCGGTTCAGAATGCTGTCCCTCTGGACAAAAGTTGTGAAGCTTCTTCTAGTGAACCCTCTCTTCTGGTGAAGACTCTAGAGGTTATTCAGAAGAACCAAGCTGAGCTATCTTCTCTCATGGACGCGCAAGATACTACCAATGTTGAGTTCTGCACTTTCATGGAGAGGCAGACTGAGAGCAATGCTGGGATTCATGACATGCTAGCCAAGATTATGTCTAAGCTAGGGTCATCTTAGTCTTTGAGTCTTAGTTGTTTTTCTTTGTTTTTTGCATCTGCTTTCTATGCATCCTCCTTGTACTTCTGACAATTCTCCTTTTGCTAATCAATGAAAATTATCCTTCCTTCTCTCATTTTGTTTGTTTTTCATCTGAATCTTTTATGTTTTTTGATGTTATGACAAAAAGGGGGAGAAAATGTGATAAATGATCTGATTTATATTATCAGTTGCTGGGAGAAAGTCTCCACATTTCTAACAAGAAATTGCAAGTTTCTGTGTCTTTGAGTGTTTTGCAGGAAGTGAAGATCTTCTTAAAAGCTCAACATGAGAAGCAAAGACATGTGGAAAAGCAATTCTGTATGGAATCAAGCTCATGGAAATTGAAGCAAGCTGAGTGCTGTAAAGCTTCAAGATCAGAAGCAAGAAGGAAGAATGTTCTGATATTCTGATGATAGAATATGCTCTAACACATTCTTATTCCTTATATGTTCTGATGCATGTTTTAGCTCTAAATATGCTCTGAAACATTATTGTTTTTGCTCTGATACATATTATATGTTCTGACACATATTTTATGTTCTGATTCATTCATGCTCTGACTGTTGTCGTTTAGTTTGTTCTGCAACATTTCAGGATGTAGAGATGCTCTGATGATGCTCTGGTACATTCAACAATGTTCTGATACAATCTAGCATGCAATGATTCAAGAAGAAATTCAAGCTCTGAAGCTGTCCTATGGAAGCAAGAATCAGAAGCTATGAATGTTCTGAAGATCTAAGCATATGTGATCGTCTCAACTGAAATGGAAAATACTCAGGGAAGTCCTTTATTTATAAATTTCTTCCAGTATTTATTTCAGGGGGAGATTATTTATCTCAGGGGGAGATTGTTAATCTCAGGGGGAGACATATTCACACACTATGTTTATATGTTTATGCTATAACTGTGTAATTGTCTTTAGCCGTCTGATATTCTGATTGAAAATTCATATCATTTATATATGTTTTTGTCATCATCAAAAAGGGGGAGATTGTTAGAACAAGATTTGTTCTGATCAATATTCTTAGTTTTGATGATAACAATGTATATGAATTTTGTATGAGATAATGTGGTACTCTAATACTATGCAATTTCCATTTCAGGAATTATATAAAGAGTATGCACAAAATCAGCGCAAGAAGCACTGACTCAGAAGGTTCAGCATGCGACATCAGAACATGGTCTGGCAAGACATCAGAAGATGGTCAAGCAGAATCAGAACATGGGTCTATGGAAGCATCAAAAGAACTTGAGATCAGAAGCAGAAGCACTGAAGTTCTCATGGTATCACGCTAAGAAGCACTTCAAGGTCAGAAGACAAGAAGATGCTCTGCACCAAGCTGTTTGACTCTGATGATATTCAAACGTTGTTCACACAAACATCAGATCAGAAGCAAGTACTAGCTGGCAGGCTACGCTGACTGACAAAAGGAACGTTGAAAGCTATTAAAGGCAACGTCAGTAGACACAACGAAAGCAAGGCTCGAGGTAGTTGACAAAAGAGTGAAACATTAAATGCAATGCTGTACGGAATACACAAAGCATTAAATGCTCCCAACGGTCATCTTCTCAAACGCCTATAAATATGAAGTTCTGATGAGAAGCTATGTTACGAACTACGAATCACGAATTCTGAACCAACTTGCAGAAACGCTGTCAAATTCAAAAAGCTCTCAAACTTCATCATCAACCTCACTACATTGCTGTTGTAATACTTTAGTGAGATTAAGCTTAAACTTAAGAGAAAATCACAGTTGTGATAATAGCTTTATAAGAAGCATTGTAACTCTTAAAAGATTTTGTTTACATTAAGTTGTAAGAACTAGAGTGATCAGGTTGTTGATCAGTATACTCTAGAAAGTCTTAGAGGGTATCTAAGCAGTTTGTTCCTAGAGTGATTAGGTTGTGATCAGTATACTCTAGAAGACTTAGAAGTTGTCTAAGTGGAAAACCATTGTAATCTCGTGTGATTAGTGGATTAAATCCTCCGGTGAGGTAAATCACTCCAAGGGGGTGGACTGGAGTAGTTTAGTTAACAACGAACCAGGATAAAAATCATTGTGCAAATTGTTTTTATCTTACAAGTTTTAAAGCTACACTTATTCAACCCCCCCCCCTTTCTAAGTGTTTTTCTATCCTTCAATATATACAACACATAAGGACCTCTATAATCATCAAAACCTCATTAATCATGCAAATCTATGAATTTTACCCAAAATCCCAAAAGTTAGGTTTTCCCATTTTTTCCACCAAACATACTACAATTCAGAACCCACACATAAAATCATGATAAGAAGCATTATAACATATCATTTCCATCAATACATACAACATTACCCAAATGATTTCACTCAAAGCCTAACATTTAGAACTCACACATCCATGGAGAATAACATACAATCTAACCCACCATAAACACCATCATGCCAACCCTTAGAAAGTAAGAACCCCACCCTTACCTTAGCAAAAGCTTCACTTCCTTCAATGGGGATCTTCCTCTTCATGCCATAGATTTCCCTCTTCCTTCCCTTCTTTCTCTTCTTTCTCCCATTTCTCTTCTTTCTCCCCAAAATGAGTTACGAGGCCAAACCTCTAAAACCCTAACTCTTACTATCATTCTCACTAATGTGCTTAACCCATAACCCATCCATTGTGTTATATTCTTTCCAGTTAGGCCCAATTCATAATATCTCTTTAATTACTCAATTAATCTGAATAATACACGCAAATAAATAACCACACAACATAACCGAATATTATTTCCAATAATATTCCACATTTACCATCGATCCATAACTTTAACAATACTAACTCGCAATTGTACATCTCTGACTAATCCGACTTATTATTCTGACCATAACTTAACTGCTCAAATCAACATATTAATCCATTACGTTTGTAGAATAATACCTATAAACCTCGACTTCAACTAATTCCAATGAATAAATCCTCGATCAATTTAATTAATTAATTAATTAAATTCGGGGCGTTACAACTCTCCCCCACTTAGAATATTTTCGTCCTCGAAAATCCGTCCGACATAACCGTCCTCAACTTCGCTTCCAATTCTCCAATTCTCAATTGCGTTTGACAACACTTCGACTACCAAAATAACTCAATCTGACTTAAATCCAGTGTCAATTATTTGACATCTCAACAGCATACTCATTAACAACTTACCAACCACCTCAGGAACCTCCCGGCTTATCAATACTTATGGTAGCACCAACCTTAACTCGCTTATACATGGAGATACACTCTCACTTCATTAACTTAGCAACAGAATCATCACTGTCCCATAATACCTTGATTATCGATCCTTAAGGTAGTAACAATCATTATCCTCATATACTTGGGTGTTCAACGCCATACCATTATTGTATTGACAACATTCTCAATACCAGAACACATACTTACTTCCATTCTCATAATTATACATGCGAATCTTCAACAAATACCAACAACTCTATATCCGCCTCGTCATATCACTATTATAGTGACGTCAACATAGTCAGCATACTCAACTCAGTCATAGTACAGAATATCACTTCTTACTTACAGAGTCTAACAACAATATAACGACAACAGAAACCAAATTACTATAGCATCAACTTAAGAAGATTACTTCGACGAATACACCCAACTCCACCAACAACTAACAACTCTAGTATTGTCCTTATAAACTCGGCAAAAATACCATATTTCTGATACCTCGTTCTCATCTTAACAGCCCACCAAATCATACAAGCAGATACAAACATATCATTCCCCTAGGCTTCCGATACCTAGTTCTTCACCTCTAACAAACACACACGCATAGCAACTGCGCCACCTTACACATCCGCTGCGCAACTATGATAATCCATCTTAAGTCACTATCCACGTTATATCTTTCCGTCAATCATATGGTTTACAAGTCTTAATCTAGTTCAGACTTCCTTAAACATCCGTCACAAAATCGTTGTTCACTCGACATTCTCAATTCCTCACTTTGCGACATTATCTCACCTATAAACCAGCTTCTCCGAATTGTTCATTACTTCTCAACTATTCATGGATACTTTTCTGTTAATTCCCACCAACTACAGAACAACTATCTTCACGACATAACATTCATCCCTTTATGCACTATTAAGCTAGCAAGATACGTCTATGCCATCCAATCACGATTTTGTCTACTATCAACAAGTGATTAAGGGTGATCAAGTCCTCAATTTGTCAATAGATAGCCGACAACCATAATGGAGCATAAGCCATCATTACCAACATTAATAATGTTCTTTTCCAACTTGTACTCATATCACCAAAAGCAGTATAATTCCATAATTCACTAATCTTCCAAAATCATCTAAACAAGCTAACACCGACGTCTTGCAGCTTCCTACTAAAACACCTCTGACGATACATTAGAACAAAATTCCTGTACGCCATTATTAACACTTCTTATTATTGAAATCATGCTCATCTCTTCACATTACCAATTCTTACTCGCGCTTCAGAAAGTTTCAACAACTTCAACAGCTTCTACTACTGCCTCAATCACTTGCATCAATCTTACAACAATACTTCTTTTAATCACTGATCCAACATTGACATCTTACGCAAGGTTGCTCAACCAACAACCTCTAAGTCCATCAGCAGCACTGGAACATCGCACTTTCTAAATTCCATCTTCTAGAATTTATTCTCGTTACTTATAGTTACCTTCAGACACATCAGGAACTTGCACCATACTCACATACCAACAACCTCTACATAGCTCCTCATCCTTCGAGAAGTGAACATCAAAAATTCCTACTCATCCTCTTCCTCAAGATGCTTCACTTAATTAGCAACAAAATCTTAAATCCAAATCATCTTCGATTCAGGAAACAACAAACTCCAACAACACTTGCACTGTCGCCCTCAGCAGCATACTACATCCTACAACTGAAACATAACCGAGAAGCATAGCTTCTCCCCCACTTAGCTTCAAACTAACTCCTGCAGACAAACGATCAAAAGAACAACAAGTACCGACAGTGTTTCACACACTCATCGTGTACACGGGAATAAACATCATTAAACAACATTGGCCGGACGGACCGACCTGCTCTGATACCACTATTGTAACACCCCAAATCTACCCCGTAATTATAAGCGAAAATCAGAGTGCATTTAAAAATATTCATCAAATATGGGATGTCACAATTCGACTTAAACCAACAAACATACTCATATTGCAATCAACACAGATACATAGCATTCGGAAAACAAGACTTTATCCAACATCTTCCAATTTCAACTTATAAACATCTTTATATTCAACTTAACACAAATGTCATCATAGAATACAACAATCAAGTAATAACGACTAATCCCCCCGAGTGCTACGTATCAGAGCAATGGACACCAACTCGACTAGCCATAAAGCAACATAAAGACTTCACATCAATAACCTCGAACATCCACGACTAATCTTGAGTACCTGCCCATTTCCCATGGTAGGGGAAATATCAGCAAAGGGGTGAGATATCTTACAATATAAAGGAATGCATGATAAATAATATAGGAGATATAGATCATACATAATTTCACCACTTCGCATCTCATAACATCTTACAACGATTTTCATCGCAAAACAACTTATCAATATAATACAACTTTCAAAACAGAAACAATATCATTAATCAGTTAAGACAACATATTCAAATTCACAATTATACTATCATCATGTCACAATAACAGATCATCGACTCAACAATTCAAATAACATAATCAACTTACGGAATGGCAACAATGTCAACAATCAACCATGACAATATATGCAATTCACAAGTAAGATCCCAACACATCACGATAAACATCTCATCATCAACACATCACCACAAACATAATAAAATAAGACTCAAATGCAATTCACATGTGACTCGACTTATGCAAATGCATGTGGTACCATTTGGAGTAAAACTCCCACCGTCTCAAAACATGCCATTGGGCACACCGTCGCTATTTGCCATCAAGGCCACCGTCGCTTTTTGTCATCAAGGCCACCGTCTCTTTATGCAATGGATATGACTCAATAAATGTAACATCCACACAAACACAACACACATAATTACTACGTCACAACATCATCTAAATGACCATCGAACATTATCAATATAATGTCGAACTTCAACAACAACAAAATCATCATCATTCATAAGAATGCATCACTTCTCAATCACGTCACTATGTTGCATCATCATACAACAATAATTTACCTCAAAATACATCACAATACAACTTATCAATATTGACCACAGGGTCTACGACAACGACAACAATTTCCACATACTAGCGACAACGACAACAAATTCATCATGTTAACAACAACCACAAATTCATCATATTATAACAAACATCGACGATTCATCATATTGCCAACAACATCAACACATTCATCATATTCCTTAATTCAAGTAATCATCATAATACGTTATATTCAATTTCATGTATATTGTTAAGTCATCGCATGGCATCATCGTCGACTCATACATATCAAATACACACAATTAATCGCATATAGCATACAACATATTTATTAATCATGCATATGATCACATACATCATTATCTCATTCATCATAAGGAAGGTACTTATCATCATCTCAATAACATTGTATCATCATAAGAAAACATACATCAAGTTATACTACAACACCATTATGACAATTCATCGCAAAGAGCATACTTCATTTGTTAACACAACATAGTTCATCACTTAATCCTAATAAACATAATAGGAAACTATATCATATGGATCATTTTATTGCATCATGGTATAGTTCATTGCGTTAGCTTTCCAACGCTTCAAACGGCGCCTAAAACGGAGTTACGGATCAAATGTTACACACATTCGAATTTTTCTCAAATCTGCCTACAGACGCGCCCCCACCCTACAGACGCGCCCGAACTACAAGGCAGTAGCCTACCAACTACTCAGTTCGCGCCGCGATCGCAGTGCAAGAACTTTTCCCTGTACGCGTTCAACACATCCCCCTTCTTATCCCAACACCCAAATTCATGTTCCAGCTCAAAACTGCACACGAAATTCCCATACATATCATATATACAACACATAAGGACCTCTATAATCATCAAAACCTCATTAATCATGCAAATCTATGAATTTCACCCAAAATCCCAAAAGTTAGGTTTTCCCATTCTTTCCACCAAACATACTACAATTCAGAACCCACACATAAAATCATGATAAGAAGCATTATAACATATCATTTCCATCAATACATACAACATTACCCAAATGATTTCACTCAAAACCTAACATTTAGAACTCACACATCCATGGAGAATAACATACAATCTAACCCACCATAAACACCATCATGCCAACCCTTAGAAAGTAAGAACCCCACCCTTACCTTAGCAAAATCTTCACTTCCTTTAATGGGGCTCTTCCTCTTCATGCCATAGATTTCCCTCTTCCTTCCCTTCTTTCTCTTCTTTCTCTTCTTTCTCTCCTTTCTCTTCTTTCTCCCCAAAATGAGTTATGAGGCCAAACCTCTAAAACCCTAACTCTTACTATCATTCTCACTAATGGGCTTAACCCATAACCCATCCATTGTGTTATATTCTTTCCACTTAGGCCCAATTCATAATATCTCTTTAATTACTCAATTAATCCGAATAATGCACGTAAATAAATAACCACACAACATAACCGAATATTATTTCCAATAATATTCCACATTTACCATCGATCCATAACTTTAACAATACTAACTCGCAATTGTACATCTCTGACTAATCCGGCTTATTAATCTGACCATAACATAACTGCTCAAATCAACATATTAATCCATTACGTTTGTAGAATAATACTGATAAACCTCGACTTCAACTAATTCCAATGATTAAATCCTCGATCAATTTAATTAATTAATTAATTAAATTCGGGGCGTTACAAAAGGGATGCCTTAATGAACAAAGTATAAAATGTTTCTTTGTGATCAAGAAACACACAAGGGTAGAAAAGATGATATACAAGAAGAACAACGAGAATTGGTAACTGCTATTCTTTCCTTACTCTTTAATCAAGATTACAAGTTTACAAGAATAACAAATAATCCGCTCACCCTAAATTAGGATTTGCAGTATGCAATGATGAGAGACTAGTATGCTATTTATAATAAAACCTAACATACTAAACTAATGGGCTTTTTCACAAATACTCATTACAAGCCAACTTAAGGTACAAGCTAACTAAAATAATTGGACACAATACCCAGGCCCAATTCGAAATACTAACAACCCAGTATAAACATATCAGTCATTCACTTGCTAGTCAAATCATGATACATCACGAGTATAAATCACAATTTTAGTCTCAAAACATCACAACATATAAGTCACTCATCTAGTCACAAAACATCACATATACATTTAATTACAAAACATCACGTATACGGCTAATCACAAAATATCACGTATAAGTCACACCAGACATATTCAGTTAATCGCATTCACAAATATTGACATCATCATACTATTCATAAAATCATCAATTCACATCTTCACATACTTCCATCATTTAACAATTCACAATATACAATCACGATATAGTTACAAAACGTCACAACTATGAATCACATAAAACACATAGGACATGACTCATGTATATGCATGTGGTACCAATCGGAGCTTCAGCCCCCGTCACCAATTGCCCGAATCTGAGGCATAAGGCATAAGCCCTCGTCACTAATTTTCCAATCCAGGCCGTCACAGAGTATGCATATGCAATGTGACTCGACAAACAAGACATACACAACATACTCATCACAATCACTCATCGTCACTCATCACCAATCATTAGAGGTAATTCAACGTCACAAATAATCTTTCATCGTCACATAGAAACAAAATCATCACAACATCATCATGCTTCGGTATATCACGACAAACATATAACTTCACATAGTAACAATATCACCACAACATCATCATGTTTCGGTACATCACAACAAACATACACATTAAATCAATTCACATTAGTCTCGTAATTCTCTATAAATTGGTCCTTTAATTAACTCACTAATCCACTATCAACTAACCAAAATTATTCACCTAATATTCTCTAATTAATCGAATACATCCTGCGTCACTACCGGTTATCTAATTTCCGGTTAAATCCTTAATATTCATGACGTTACGGATTTACGGGTTATACTCCCAAGTCACTAAAAACACCGCTCAACCGGTTAATTCGGATACAATTCTATTCTTTACCGGTTATTCGATTCGTTCGATTAAATTCTCAAGATATCGTAATTTATCGATAAACCGAATAGTTAATCTAAGTTCACATTTATTCCAATTAAATAGGCTTAATGAATATTAATATCACAATTTCAACAAAATAACACCGCCACGTTAATTTACTAATTAAACTTAGCTGCCACGTCAATTTTCATCAAATTCCGAACAACTAATTATACCGCTTAATTCGGCTATTTCGATCAAAGGGGATTGTTTTGCATTTCATTTATTTTCTAACTGCTACTGATCATGTGTTCCAGCCATAAACTTACCAACTGCTATTGTTTCTGTTTTCTGTTAGTTACTTCTATAATTGCTTCACCAAAACTACATACCCAAATATCACAATAGACCAAAAATAAAATCGAATGGAGATAAAGGTGAGGATGGCCGTCACACTCCAAGGAGACCGGCGTCTCACTCCAAGCAAATCACAAAAGAAAATAAAATATATTGAGTGCACAGAGATTTTCTATAGCCTATGTTGGTATTCTTTGAAATGCTATCCTTCCAAATTTTCAAGGTAGGCATTGGCATCCAAAACCTGTCATCTCAGCAATAATATATGAATGGCTTACTAACTTGCAATGTAGAACTATACTTTTGACATGCTTTGAGAATATATTTGCGTCTTCCTAATATGGCATGTAAGCTGTATGTTTGTCATCATGAGTGTCACAAGTTTGCTTCACTAGGAGTGTCATCTAAGTTGTAATAGATAAAAGTTGGCAGTTTTTAACACACAATTTTCCAATGATATTCCGATAGATGGAAAGAATGAGTGACGTTTCTCATTTCCTTTTGCACATCACTCATTTATTTCAAATACTCACAGCAATTTGAAGCAATAACAATAACATATTCAACATAACAACTCAAAATCATTTACTCATGGTATAAATTCATAATTTCCAGCAACAATTAACACAACAAATGCAATAAATCTACACACCCAATTCCCCACATATAATTTTTTTGGGTTAAATATGTTAGGGGTCCCTACAAATATGTCAACTTTCAATTTTAGTCCTTACAAAAATTTTCTTCAAACAATGGTTCTCGCAATATTTTCCGTCCCTATTTTTGGTTCCTCCCGTTAGATTCCACTAACGGAGGCTTACGTGGCCCGCCACGTATCACGCCACGTCAGTTAAGGTAAATAATAGAAAAAAAAAGAGAAAGATTTCGGGGGTTTTAAACCCCCTTTATATAACTTAAAAGTGTCACGTGATTATATGTCAGTGACATTTAACCAATTTTAAATTGGTTGAATCACATGATTGGATAAAAAGAATCCTAGTAAAATATAAATCTATATCTACATGCATTTATTCATATCTTAAGACATTCTAACAAAGAAGCCAATTAAATTAATTCAAAGACCCATATATGAAAATTCTACCATATACTAGGAAAGAAAATTGTTATTTGTGCGTACAGTAGCCTGCACATACAACTTTCAAATCAAACTGGAAAAAAAACAAAAAATCAGAGAAAAAGGGTAAAAACCAAATGAATTTGAAGTATACAAAAATAATATTAACTAATTAACCTGCCAATTTTCCTTTTAGTGAGCATAATCAACACTGCCAAAAACAATCTCACCCCTTCTTTTTCCTCTAGTTTACAATTGAGCCAAAAGGAAACTTGTCAATATAGTTTTCTAAAACTTTACCATAGAGACAATAATTCTAGAGGACATCATACCAAATCAAAAGTCATTCCTAGGTCATTAATAAACAAAATTGACTGCATTACATAATCATTTTTCCATCATATTTTCAAAACTTGTATTTCCATTTTCGGATGGGTTAAGGCATCTAACTACATCACATAAAGAAACAATATACAAGTTATATTCATATACTCACAGCTTGGCACTGTAGGTTTGAGAGGAATTGTAATAATCATGATACCAAATCAACAGCTTCTAGAGGCACGATCTTCCTCAAAACTAGTAAAAGAAAACCATCAAATATTTATTATGTAATATGGTTGGTATGGAGTTTTGAAAATATTAGCAAGATGAGCTTAAGAATAAAGCATGAAATGCTATAAGATTTACTTTATTAACTTGTGCCGTGGATGTGCATTGGTTTGAGAGATTTTAAATTTTGTATCATTAAGATTCATGCATTTAAACTCTTCTATAGTCCAAGTTCCCAAAACCTATCAAAACAAACAATAAAATAAATAAAGGTCATTGATTAAGCTGACTCATTTTCAAATGGGTAAATTAAAGACATATCAACCATTCATTGATCCAGTTTAGTTGTTCACTGGTGCAATTTCAAACATTTGCATGGGCAAACACAATAAATAAATTAAAACTTACACTAAAGGTATGCAAGATATCTATAATCAAGGCTCTAAAACAACACTTAATTACACATTTATAATTTAGACTAATTCCTTGAATCCTTTGCTTTATTCTCTGGAGATTAACATGGTTGAATTAAAGTTATATATTGTTATTCTATCTTAGAGGAAGCATGTTGACAAGAATTTAATCTTTAATGTAGAAGGTATTAAGAAGTCAAACAACAAACTTTGATTACAAGCTGTATTTGCAGGGGCACAATTGTGTTTATCAGCATATACCATTACTTTTAGTAAATGGCCAAAATTAACATAGCATACTTTAAAGATCCAAAACATGCCTATAAAGCATACAACAATTCAAATACTTTGGTGGTTAATATAAAGCCACTCGTTCGTATACTGTTGGTTCCAACAAATTAAATAAAAATGGTGGTTAATATACCAAATATAAGGAATAAGTAATTGCATTAAAGAACTAAAAAAAGAATGAGAAACAGTGCCAAGTTAAAACTCCAGTAAAATTATTAGAATAATATATTTTTCTTTTGATAGATAGAATAATATAACTTTAATAATTGCATTAAAGAACTAAAAAAAGTTGCTGCAAACTGACACATATACGCTTGACATGCAGTGTCTGTTTCATGTGTGTTTCAGAAGAGAAAGTAACAAAAAAATTTGAGGTTTAAGTTGCCAATTATAATTCTATGGGGTTCGGTTAATCTTATTATGGTTGATTTTTTTATGTTTAAAGGTTTATAAAACTAAGCTTTCTTTATTCGCACAGATCAGAATACCACAGGTTTGTTAGAATTTTGGTTAGTCAATATGAAGCCATCTTTGGATTAGATGGTTCTTTAATCCCCAACAATTTGATTAATTGCTTTTGAAAATTTCTGATTTTTTAAGTTATTTAAAGGGGGTTTAAAACCCCCGCAATCTATCTATTTTTAATTAGTATTGACTTTAATTGACGTGGCGTTACACGTGGCGTGCCACGTAAGCCTCCGTTAGTGTAATTTAACGGGAGGGACTAAAAATAGGGACGGAAAATATTACGAGGACCATTGTTTGAAGAAAATTTTTGCAGGGACTAAAATTGAAAGTTGCCATATTTATAGGGACTAAAAACTTATTTAACCCTATTTTTTTAATAACTTTTTTAAATATTTAATTGCAACTTTTCTGTGTGTTATGTTTTAATGTTTACTTGTTGATAAAACTCCGGCGTATTGGCAAGTTGCTTGTGTGATTGTACTCATCCAATGGTAGAGGAGGCACACATATTTTGAAATATATATGCTATATGATTAAAAAAAACTTTGAATACTTTTTCTCGTGTTTATTTTTAAGAAAAAGAAAACTGCTAGTTGGTGTGGTATGATTTAATTTGGATGATGAAATGTTTCTTTCATATGGACATAAAAGTTGTACAATGGTCAAATTATAGTCAATTAATTACTCAATAGAATATTTTTAAATGATATAGTATTATTTCTTATATAATATATATTATTTATATTTGTATTTATAGAAGAATAATAATTTTACTTTTTTATTAGGATATTGAATGTAAAAAAATAATAATACATATAATAGCGCTTTTTAGGAAAGCAATATTAAAAGCAGGTGTCTACATTGGCGTTTTTCAATAAAGTACTATTAAACAAATACGTCTAACATAGCGCATTGTCAAAAAGCGCTATTAAATACTTGCATTAAATCACAATTTCAAATATGATATGATAGCACTTTTAGAAAAATGCTATTAAAAGGAATATTTAATAGCGCTTAAAAACCGCTATTGTAGGTGACAAGTATATAATAGCGGGGGATTTGATAGCACTTAAAAGCGCTATTAAAATTGAAAAAAAGCGCTATTAAACATTCTTTTTGGCATAGTGTATGTTATATGTTGGGGTTATAGAAAGGGGTGTTACATTAGTGGTATCGGAGCATGGTCGACCAGTTGGTCAAAGTTATTAATGTCTTTTATTCCCGTTGTATTGGATTTGTGTATCTGACATGATCAATACTGTTTGTTCGGTTATTTGGATGTATTAGCGCGATGGTTGCAGGCAGGAATGATGATGCCATTGCTGAGGCATTGAAGATATTGGCTAGATCTCTTGGTAAGATTCCTCAGGTGAATGCTGGTAAACAGAATGGTGATGATGATGAGTTATGTGCGTCGGGGAAGTTCCCGAGGAACGATCCCCCGATCTTTGAAGGAGATCATGAACCTAACAAGGCTCAAGCTTGGTTAAAGACAAATGAGAAGATATTTCAGGTTATCAATTGTACTGATGCGCAGAAGGTGTAGTTTGGTACTCATAAGTTTGAGAAGGAAGCTGAGGATTGGTGGAATAACACTATTCAGATATTTCATGAAGAGGGTGTAATTCGGTGGGAGAACTGACTTTAAAATATTGCGGATAGCAAGAGTCGCCACCGATTTTTTTTATCCAATTGGAAAGGCAAAAAGAACAGGAAAGACCTTTGAAAGATTTTGAGTTCGGGGGGTAGGTTATACAAAGGGAAGGTGTAAGCACCCTTTGCATCCATGGTTATCCATGGGCTCTTAATTGCTTAGCTCACTTTGTTTGTTTGAAAAGTTTGAAGTGTAGTGTGTGAATAGGAAATATTTTGAATAAGGACTTTAACTTGTAAATAAGTATAGCCTTTTGGAAATAATTTGAAAAGAGGTGTGAAAAGTAATTTTGGAATTTGAATTGAATGTTGAGCAAGCAGTTAAGAGCACCTACCCTAAGATTGTCTTTCTTGTTCTTTAAGTTTTTGTTTAAAAGGGCTATCCATACCATAAAGAGGGTAGGTAGTCCTTTTTTGAATCTTGACTTGATTGCCCCAGATTGATTGGACAAGGCATGTCATGCCCCTTGTATTCGTTGACTTTTAATTGAGTCAATTGTAAGAGATGTTGTTGCTAAAGTGGTTTTGTCTGTCGGGATGACTTTTAGTCATTAGTCGTACCCTGTGCAGATTCTTCCTGATGCTAACACTTGAAATTATGTAGCAGAATATGTTTAATAATGAATTCATGAGATGCAATGCATATGTCTGTCTTGAGTTTTTGTAAAACATTAAAACAGGAGATGTAAAGCGTGATGTTTATAAAAACGTGATGTTTGTAAAAATGAAATATCAACTCAGCATTTGCGGTAAACCTTAAGGAATCAGGATACCTTTTTGGTGACAGTATGCTTTCGAACTAACCATGCTTCAGTTAGGACTTTCAAGGGTTGTAACGTGGCTTGGTTCACGGTTTAAGAAACAAAGGATAATGGCTCAAAGTTTATTTGTACCCATCCCAATCTTCGTGATGTTCTTCGATGCTATGCTCAGTTAACTTTGCATTTAAGTTCTAGCCGGTCTTGAAGTCGTAATATTGACATTTGAGATTGGTTAAAGTACCAGAAGTTTATTTGAACAGGCGGTCATCCCTTTTTGTAATATTTTCTTTTTGTAATATCTTCTTTTGTCGAGGCTTTTTAGCAACCACTTTTTGACCTTGATTTTGTTATCCCTAACTTTTGCCTAAACTGTTTATTTTGAGATTACAGTCAGCGGGATGTTTTAATTTTTGTTAAGTCTCATTCATAGGTTTTGACTTAAAAACATTTTCTTTTTGGCGGCTATTGACTTCCTGACTTGATGGTTGCAGGAACCCATCATTATTCGTGTAGACAACAGCTAGTGTGATTGAGTTAACTGAGTAACTACCTTGCCCCAGGTTATGATCAAGGTTTTAATCTGTACGAGAAAGAAAACTTCCACTTCTTAGGCTCGAAGGGGTTAACGAGGGACTATCATCCTTATATCTCCACTCTATAGGAATTGAAACAAAGCCTGTACATCGTCAGCACAGTCTGTTCAAAAGCATACTGTACGTAGTTGCGGTATCATCTTCGTCATCCTCCCTTAAAAGGCTTACAGCTTAGCAGGAGTTGAGTATCACAAAACAAAAACAAAATAAAGACACAGTTTTAAATGAGTGATAGCAAAATAATTAATTCAGGACAAACATATGCAATGCACTAATGAGGATTATTAAAACAGATAATGTCTATCATAAGTCAAATGTTTAAACAAACAGAAAAGAAATTGAAAATGGAAGTAAATCTAGTGATCCAAACGTTCGTCCGTATAGCCATCCACAACATTAGCAATCTTGTTGTGATTGGGCATGGGAGCAGTGATCACGTTAGGGGTTGTAGGAGGGTCGAACTTGATTTCCCCAGCATCGATCATGTCTTGAATCTTATTCTTCAATGTCCAGCAATTGTCAGTGTCATGTCCAGGACTATTGGAGTGATATGCACACCTCGCATTTGGGACTATAGCGAGGAGAGGAAGTGTTGGGATTTGGATGAGGATCTATCTGTGTAAGTAGCTCTGCTTTCAATAAGTGTTGCAGCGCTTGAGTCAAAGACATGTTGATCTTTGCGAATTGTCTTTTGGATGCGCCTTGTTTACGTTGGTTGCCTTGTTGTTGTATTGACACTTGATTAGAGACCAAGATTTCCCCAACAGTGTTGGATTCATTCCACCCATTGTATGGCTTTTTTGTGGCACTAGAAGCTGAGGTCACTAGAATCTTTCCACTTCGGATGCCACTCTCAACACGTTCCCCAGTCAATATGAAGTCAGTGAAACCAGATGAAGAGCTCCCAAGTAGATGTCTATATAAAGGACCCGTCAGTGTACTCATGAACATATCCACCAATTTTCGGTCCGCGGAAGGGGGTTGAACTCTGCCAGCCAAGTCTCTCCATTTTTGAGCATATTCCGTGAAACTTTCTTTCGGCCCCATACACATGCCTTGTAGTTGCATGGCGAGTTGGTGCAAGATCAACATTGTATTGGTATTGCTTGTAGAAAGCAATAGCCAAGTCTTCCTAAGTATGAACGTCGGCGCCTTCTAGTTGATAGTACCACTCGAGTTGGGTTCCAGATAAGCTCTCTTGGAAAAAGTGGATCCACAGCTTCTTATCAGTAGTATGAGGCTGAATCTTCCTCACATAAGACTTCCAGTGTATTTTAGGACAAGAGACTCCATCATATTTAGCAAAGGTCGGAATCTTGAATTTCATAGGGATGACAACCCCTGAGATGAGCCCTAGTTCCTCAAAGTCAAAACCAGGTACTTTCTTAATCTCCATGGCTTTCATGCGTTCTTCTAGCAACTTGTATTTGTCGTCAGGGTATTCATACTCCTGGTAGTAGTCCCCTTCTTCCTTAGAGGGATTGGCAGAATCATGGTTGCTTTTCGCATCTGTTTTGACACTAGCGTCGTCCTTTTGTTCATTGTCACCCTCTTCAGAAACCTTGACTTCTTCCGCTTTCTTGAGTGGTCCTCGGAATCTTCTTCCCATATTAAGGACACCCACAAATCTTCTGGGCTTTTTCTCCTTCTTGGTCAGGAGAGTTTTCAGCTCGTCTTGCCCCTTGGACAAGTCCAAGATCAAAGCTTGGAACTGGGCATTCTGAGCCTGGAGGTCTTTGACTGATTGCTCGAGATCCATTAGTGCTGAAATAAACAGCAAGAGAGAATGAAAAACCTGTTGCGGAAACCTGTATGCGATGTTATGAAAGCAAATGCAATATTTTCAAGGATCTTTAAGGAATTTAGTTAGCATAATTAGAAAATGATTTGGTCGCATCTTCGTTTGAAGAACCCTGATTCTTGGACGTTCTTCTATGAGAATCAAGCTCACCATATCCAGTGGGTCATAGCCTCTGATTTGGGATACTTCTGAATTTGAAAGCATATGGCTAGAGGAAAATAAATCCTCTTGCCCCTTGATAGGAATTCAGTCCTTAACAAGTGTGTCCTACAATCAAAACCTGCAAGAAAATCATGTGGTTAGATAACAAACAAGTCACACCAGAGTCCTTAGGTTTAAAGGCTTGTATGGAGTCTGACCAATTGACTACCCTTCCCCAATAGGTACTTCTAAGGATAAGGATGAAATCAGCAACAGGTTCTACAAAGTTACTCGGAATTGTCAATTCTTCTAAAGCACCCTCGAACATGATACATCAATACCATGCAATGATACTTTAAGAAAGAACCTATTTGAGTTGTAGTATCAGGTAGCGACTAAGCCCCCAACATAAGTCGAGAGTAGTCCCCCCACTATGTTCCTAAAAGCCGGGATGGGTTAATGGGTAACTAAAGGTCCATAAGCTCCGACGCACCCAAGGGTATCTACACAAACCTCCCTCATGCAAGAGAAGAGTTCAAACAACCATGGAGGCCTAACTTAAGCATGAACTTCATATTGACTCATCCCAAGCATGCACAAGGGAAGTCGCAATGACTATGCCACTCCTATCTTAAGGTGTACTCGAATCCGGGTATAAGATTCATCTTCCATTCAATTCCTTAAACAACCTTGAAGAATAAAGCAAGCAAAACAAACAAATATTAAGTGATCTAGACTTTAAGGTAACCCCTCTTTTAAGAAATCCCCAACAGAGTCGCCAGTTCTATAATACGGTGGGAGAACTGACTTTGAAATATTGCGGATAGCAAGAGTCGCCACCGACTTTTATTTTATCCAATAGGAAAGGAAAAAAGAACAGGAAAGACCTTTGAAAGATTTTGAGTTCGGGGGGTAGGTTATACAAAGGGAAGGTGTAAACACCCTTTGCATCCATGGTTATCCATGGGCTCTTAATTGCTTAGCTCACTTTGTTTGTTTGAAAAGTTTGAAGTGTAGTGTGTGAATAGGAAATATTTTGAATAAGGACTTTAACTTGTAAATAAGTATAGCCTTTTGGAAATAATTTGAAAAGAGGTGTGAAAAGTAATTTTGGAATTTGAATTGAATGTTGAGCAAGCAACTAAGAGAACCTACCCTAAGATTGTCTTTCTTGTTCTTTAAGTTTTCGTTTGAAAGGGCTATCCATATCATAAAGAGGGTAGGTAGTCCTTTCATTCGATTTGAAAAGGGTCATCGAGGATTATCGTTCACCATAAGACTGTCCCTACCATAAAGAGGGCAGGTAGTCTTTAGGGAAGGATATAATAGTCATTTTAGGCAACCAATGAGGTTACCTTAGCAATCGAAGGGGATATCATCAAGATCACTTATCATAGGCAACATCGAAGGGACGAGATCTTTTTATGATGATTTTATTCGTAGGCAGCTGGCTTAGGTATCCTCGTATTCAAGGGACTTGACTACTTTTAATCGAAAGGCAGCAATAAGAGGGATTACCTTAAAGGTGCGTGGGTGCAACAATCATATGAGTTGGATTCTGATATTTATCTTGTAAATTTAGTGATCTAAATTAATTAACAATCTTATCACTCCCTATCATTACTAACCACGCAGTTAAATAACAGTTATATGGCGCGGAATTTAAAAAGCGGAAAGTAAAGTCCTACGCTATTACAAGGCTTCGGGATAGGGGATTACATAGCCAAAAAACCCGGGGAAAAGCGGAAAATAAAAGGCAGAAATTAAAGGCAGAAATTTAAAAGCCCTAAGCTATTACAAAAGAAACTTTGCAAGGCTATACACATTTTCTAGAATTTAAATAGCAAAAATAAAATAGATTAAAGGAATGCGACATACACTGGAGGAGAGATGAGGAGAGAATCGCGAATAAAGTATGAGTTTAGAAAAATTAGGGTAAAAACCTTATGGCTAAAAACCTAATGATAAACCTAGAGGTTAAAATCTAAGGATAGAAAAACCTAAGTTAATAGGCAACTCTTACTTAATGATAGTTTCCAAGGTTTACCTATGGTTTTTTTGGAGGTTGAAGGCTAAACCTAAAAGAACCTAATTATAATTAAATAAAATTATTTAACCTAAAAATTAAATTCTAATTATTTTAATTATCTATGGTTTTTTTTGAGGTTGAAGGCTAAACCTAAAAGAACCTAATTATAATTAAATAAAATTACTTAACCTAAAAATTAAATTCTAATTATTTTAATTTAACTAACTAATAGAAATTAATATTATAATTAACCTAAATTGTTTAACCTAAATTAACTAAATTAAAGTAATTAACTAAATTAAATTAATTGGGAAACCTAATCCTAATTTGTTTGGTTAAAAAAAAGGTTAAACATTAGGTAAATGGTTAGTTGGACTAATCTAAACAACCAAAATAAAGAAACAAAACAAAAAAAAAATTGAATAAAGAAACTACATACAGCAAAAAAAAAAAAAAAAAAGAACCAGGCGTGGATCCTGTGTGGCTCTTCGCTAGGGGTACACCGTGGAGTTGCGCCTTTAGGATTATCAGATTTGGGTGCTTGGAGATCTAACGGTGTGTCTAGAAGATCCAACGATCAACGTTGAGGGTATGTCGTGGTCTTTAGGAGAGGCGCTGCACTGAATTTGCAAGCTTTACAAGTAATAAAAATTAATGTCTGGCCTGGGGATCGAACACAGAACGTTTAAGTAGCTTCCTCGCCCCCCTTGCCATCTATGCTGAATTTGTTTGATGCCATAAAATCTGTTCCAATAAAATATAGTCAAAACATGGAGGTTAAATGAAAAAGTCAGTGTAAAGCCCACGAATACACGCCCCAGCCAATAACGAGAAGAGAGAAGATGTTGGAATTTTGACTAGCGAACTGCAGCGCGCCATGCGTATGGAGGTAGGGAGTGTTTGTTGAACGTCCAATGAGGGAGGGCGTGAGAGTCCACGCGTGAGTCAACAGCATCCAAGGTTCTATTCACCTTCTTCTTCCTTAGCACCTACGGAAATCGCTGCGAAAGTAGCTTCGTATTTACCTGCAGATTTTTCCGCAGGTTCTTATTCTCCATACCTGCAAAATTAAAACACACCAAACACGAACCATACAACAATTTAAAGTGCCGAGAATGTCTAAACCCATCGTGGCGAGTTGAATGGTGCAATTTGTTTGCGTTGAAACGGTCCAAAGGAGTGAAACCGAAGCTTGGCTATGTAAAACCCTAACAATGGTGATTCGCACTCTATGCCTTTAAGCTTCAAACCAACAATCCAGAACTTATCTAAACGGCACAAGGAACTCATATATAGCATTAGATTTCATTAACACACGGCAAAATATCAAAAACGAAGAATCTCACATGAAGAACGTTATGAACATGGAATAAGCATTATGGGCAGAATGAGGCATATTTAACGCATCAATCTTACCCTATACTACCTTGGGAGAAAGATTGAATGACTTGGGAGCCTTGAAATTGCTTAGGGCAAGGATCTAAAACTTGCACTATCTTTGATATTTTGATAGCTTTGAAACCCTTGTCCTTTCTCCAAAATTTCCGTCCCGTTTTAGTCAGCATGGCTTCCCCTTATATACTAGAAGAGATTAGGGTTATATGTTTGATTCTAATCTTGAGCAATCATGTTTGAATATTTGATTGACAAAATCTCATGAAACTTGCTATTTTTGGAGCACAATTTCCTTACAATCAAATTCACATGATTCCTATTAATTTGGAGATTTGATTTTGGCTGGAAAATAAGCTCACACGCATGAATACAATCTTTTGTGTTTTTATTTTAATTTATTTTGACTTATATTGAATAAAATCAAAAATAAATAAAAATAACAAGATTAGCCATGCACCAATGAAATTCCTTGGCCCTCAAGATCCTCTTTGACTGATTATATTATGATTCATGCATCTAAAAAGATTCATTTGTGATTTATTTAATTTATTTTGATTTTATTTGATTTTATATAAATAAATTCCAAATAAAATAAAATAAAATCACAAAATAGATGGGGATTGGCTTATGAGCCCCCTATAAGCTTATAATCACGTGGGAATCTCAAAATTATAGGCCCATTACTCAAAAGTATGAATTTTGTCAATTATGGTTTCATGTGTTCCTCAAAAATTTGCCAACTTCAACAAACCATAACTCCTTCAATATTTATCATGTGAAAAGGTTCTAGGACTTTTTGGAAAGCCCAGGATGTCTTCTACAACCCCCTATGGAACATATTTTGCATTTGAGGATTTTATCCTAGAGATATAGCTTCTGACAAAAAACAGCTTTCTGCGAGCTTCTAGAAGGACCTGTAATATTTTGGCTCATATCTCCCAAATGAAGCATTTTTGGCCTTGGCATTATAGAGGCAAAGTTGTAGAGAATTAAATTTCCTTCAAAATAGGATTTGGTTGGGAAATTTATGATGTTCCATGTGAAAGTTATGGCTGGTCAAAGTTCAGTTGACTTTTCTCCTTAAAACCCTAATTTAGAAACTTTTCCTTTTGATGATTTTTGAGCTTTTCCTGATGAATCATGATCAACTTTTCATCAAATGATGAATTTTACTTCAAAATATTAATGTTGACCAAAAATCAGCAGTTTTGACGGTGATTTGACCATAGTTGACTTTTAGGTCAAACTAGTCGACTGTGGACCATTTGAGCAGTTGAATGATCAAACTGGTGAATCAGAGCTTGAAACTTGGCACGAGGATGCTTTGAAGCATATGGGAGGCCATGAAGTCCACTTGAAGTTTCAGAACCTGATTTTACTTTGAGTGAATCAAAACCCTAGTTGTGGGTTGATTGTTTAGGAGATAAGTAAGTGCGCACAAATCTTGCATATGCTTGAGTAACTGAAGATCATATGAGTCAAGATATATTGAAATATGATGTGAAAATTTTGGGTGTATGACAAAGGGTATTGAGGATACTGGGATATTTTCCGTGATGCATTTTTGGAGAACTATTTTCCAGAAGATGTCTGTGGAAAGAAAGAGGTAGAATTCCTTAAGTTGAAGCAAGGTAATGGTATCGTAGCGGAGTATGCTGCGAGATTCCAATAGTTGATCAAGTATTGTCCCCATTAAAATACTATGAATTATGAGAGGTCTTAGTGTTTGAAGTTTGTGAATTGTTTGATACCTGATATTAAGAAGGCTATTGGATATCAGCAGATTACCCATTTTGCTGAGTTGGTTAATAAGAGTAGGATCCATGATGAGGATAGTAGGGAGAGTAGTTCCTACTACAAGTCTTTGAATGATAGAAGAGGTAAGGGGAAATTTCTTGGTAAGCAATATGATGACAAGAGGAAACAATCTGGTTTTGGCAAGAAGCCAAGTGGGTGAGGAGATTCTACTCTAATAAAATGCTTCAAGTGTTGTGTTGAGGGGAATCATGCTGTGGATTGTTCAAAGGTTGAAGAGACATGTTTCAATTATGGAAAAGTGGGTCACAAGGCTAATATGTGTGGAGTTGGTTCAGGTGTGACTTGCTACAACTGTGGTGAGCAAGGATGACGGGCTTTTGATATATAGTCCAAAATGAACTGCAAGTGCACAGCCTACCGAAGTAATATTTAAGATTGTCGAACCACAGAGACCAATCGTCAATCTAACAACTCTATTGCTAAGGTGCTTATCTAAGGTAAATCAATATAGTGGAATGAGTGCAGTGCAAGGAAATTAAAGGGATAAAGTAAATAGAAGATAAAAACAATGGGATCGAATGTAAATCACGTAGATCAGACAATGTTCCCGTTATACATGCATATAACTACTTCTGAGGCAATATTTTCTACTTATAGAAAGTAACAATTTAACGGGAACTTGTTGCTTTCGTGTACTAAGAACCGAGTTTACTTTTTAAGTCTACCCATTCATTTGTCACATATGAACAGTGCACATTGCGTTAAAGTAGTGAACCTATTTTTAAGAAATCAATTACTTGTCTTAGTAGAAAAGTGATTTTAAATTAGAAAATTTAACTTAAAGAGATTCTTGGCTTTTGGCCAAGAATCAGATTTCAAACCCACAAACGCGTCCGAAAATAGTTTCAAAATAGTTTTCTAAAAATGTGTCAAAAATCCCTAGTTAACCAAACGAACTGCTTTTGCTATTTTCGTTCGGTTAAGAACTAATCTGGTTTGATCTGAAATATGGACGACTTTCGATCTTACCCATAAACATTAAACACAGTAAACTAGTATTAAAAGTTAAAACATCCCCAATAGTGTTTCTATAAGTATAACATCGGAACATGATCGTGATACGTGTTAGAACAAGATTTGTTCTGATCAATTATCTTAGTTTTGATGATAACAATAATATGAATTTTGCTTAAGATAATATGGTACTCTAATCCAATGCAATTTCCTTTTCAGGAAATATATAAAGAGTATGCATAATTCAGCGCTCAGAAGCTTTGTCTCAAAGGGTTCAGCATGCAACATCAGAACATGGTCTGGCAAGACATCAGAAGATGGTCGAAGCAGAATCAGAACATGGGTCTATGGAAGCATCAGAAGAACATGAGATCAGAAGCACTGAAGTTCTGATGGTATCACGCACAGAAGCACTTCAAGGTCAGAAGATCAGAAGATGCTTTGCACCAAGCTGTTTGACTCTGATGATATTCAAACGTTGTATTCACAAACATCAGATCAGAAGGAAGTACAAGTGGCAAGCTACGCTGACTGACAAAAGGAACGTTAAAAGCTATTAAAGGCAACGTCAGTAGACACAGCGTGAACAAGGCTCGAGGTAGTTGACAAAAGCGTATAACATTAAATGCGATGCTGTACGGAACACGCAAAGCATTAAATGCACTCAACAGTCATCTTCTCCAACGCCTATAAATATGAAGTTCTGATGAGAAGCAAGGTTAACGATTCTGAACAAAACAACTCATATTAACTTGCTGAAACTCTGTTCTATTCAAAGCTCAGAATCTTCATCTTCATCAAAGCTCACTACATTGCTGTTGTAATATATTAGTGAGATTAAGCTTAAACGTTAAGAGAAATATCACAGTATGTGATTATAGCTTTTAAGAAGCAATTGTAATACTCTTAGAATTGATTACATTAAGTTGTAAGGAACTAGAGTGATCGTGTGGATCAGAATACTCTAGGAAGTCTTAGAGGTTATCTAAGCAGGTTGTAACTAGAGTGATCGTGTGGATCAAAATACTCTAGAAAGTCTTAGAGGGTATCTAAGCAGTTGTTCCTGGAGTGATCAGTGTGTGATCAGAAGACTCTGGAAGACTTAGTTGCTGACTAAGTGGAGAACCATTGTAATCCGTGCGATTAGTGGATTAAATCCTCAGTTGAGGTAAATCATCTCTGCGGGGGTGGACTGGAGTAGTTTAGTTAACAACGAACCAGGATAAAAATAACTGTGCAATTTATTTTTATCGGTCAAGTTTTTTTTAAAGCTACACTTATTCAAACCCCCCCTTTCTAAGTGTTTTTCTATCCTTCAATTGGCATCAGAGCGCCGGTTCTAAGGTGCAAGCACTTAACCGTGTTTAGAAAAGATTCAGGAAGAGAAAAACGCTTCAGTAAAAGATGGCTGATGAAACTGCAAAGTCTACACCTACATCTGGCTCTGCTGAGCAACACAACGGTAACAATGGTTATACTAGACCGCCGGTATTTGATGGTGAAAACTTTGAATACTGGAAAGATAAACTGGAAAGTTACTTTCTTGGTCTAGATGGTGATCTATGGGATCTTCTGATGGATGGTTACAAACATCCAGTAAATGCCAGTGGCGTAAAGCTGACAAGGCAAGAAATGAGTGATGATCAGAAGAAGCTTTTCAGGAATCATCATAAATGCAGAACTGTTTTGCTGAATGCTATCTCTCATGCTGAGTATGAGAAGATATCTAACAGGGAAACGGCCTATGACATATATGAGTCCTTGAAAATGACTCATGAAGGAAATGCTCAAGTCAAGGAGACTAAAGCTCTTGCTTTAATCCAGAAGTATGAAGCCTTCAAGATGGAGGATGATGAAGACATTGAAAAGATGTTTTCAAGATTTCAAACTCTTACTGCTGGATTGAGAGTTCTTGACAAGGGATACACCAAGGCTGATCACGTAAAGAAGATCATCAGAAGCTTACCCAGAAGATGGGGTCCTATGGTGACTGCATTTAAGATTGCGAAGAATCTAAATGAAGTCTCTTTGGAAGAGCTGATCAGTGCCCTGAGGAGTCATGAAATTGAACTGGATGCAAACGAGCCTCAAAAGAAAGGTAAGTCTATTGCATTAAAATCCAATATCAAGAAATGCACTAACGCTTTTCAGGCTAGAGAAGAAAATCCTGAAGAATCAGAATCTGAAGAAGAAGATGAACTGTCCTTGATCTCCAGAAGGCTAAATCAACTCTGGAAGAACAAGCAAAGGAAGTTCAGAGGCGTCAGAAGTTCAAAGAAATTTGAACGTGGAGAATCTTCTGTTGACAGAAGATTTGACAAGAAGAAGGTCATGTGCTATGAATGCAATGAGCCTGGACACTTCAAGAATGAATGTCCAAAACTTCAGAAGGAAAATCCCAAGAAGAAGTTTCATAAGAAGAAAGGTCTTATGGCAACCTGGGATGAGTCAGAAGATGATTCAGACTCTGAAGATGAGCAAGCTAACTGTGCGCTGATGGCGACAGAAGATGACAGATCAGAATCTACATCAGAATCAGATTCTGAAGAGGTATTCTCTGAACTTACTAGAGATGAGTTAGTTTCCGGTCTAACAGAACTTCTGGAATTCAAGTCTCAGATTAGTCTCAAATACAAAAAGCTGAAAAAGCTATTTGAATTTGAAACAAAGAAGCTTGAGTTGGAGAATTCTGAATTAAAAGAAAAACTTTTGAAATTATCCAATAATGTTGGATCTCCTTCTGATTCAGAAAAATCCACTCCTAGTCTAAACCATATTCTGAAAGAATATGATTTAAGTTTCAGGAAGTTCTTATCTAGAAGTATTGGCAGAAGTCAGCTAGCTTCTATGATATATGCTGTGTCTGGAAACAAAAGAGTCGGCATTGGTTTTGAGGGTGAAACCCCATACAAACTTGAACCTGTTGATGAAATGAAATTCACATACAAGCCATTGTATGGTCAGTTCAAGTATGGCCACTCCCATGATATTAGGCACACTTCACATGCTCAAAGTTTTCACATAACACACACCAAAAAGCATGTGACACAACCTAGGAAATATCATGAAACTCACATTAAAAATTATCATGATGTTCCTCCTATTGCTTACAATGTTAAACCCAAGTTCAATCAGAACTTGAGAAAATCTAACAAGAAAGGACCCAAGAAGATGTGGGTACCAAAGAAAAAGACTATTTCTTTTGCAGATTCTCTTGGCGACAAAGAAGATAAAAGTCAACATGTCATTTCACCTGGACTCAAGTTGGTCTCAACACTTGAAGGGAAGAAGGACTGTCTTCCAAGTTCTGGTACTTAAATCTGTTGAAGAAACTATGTTCGTAGGAGATCAGAAAAGAAAGTTTATTAGTCTTGGAACCATTTGTTTTGTTTGTTTCTAAAGCAATGATGTTTCGTTCTTGATTATTCTGAATGCTCTAAATGCTACAGAATATACAATATTGAAACATTGATTGTGGACGAATCAATAAATATCTGGTTTGATGATAAACTTGTTTCTGATGAAACAAAGCAGCTTAAGAATTTCTGCAGATACAGTTTTGTCTTATCAGAAGCTGCAGAACAAAGAAGTGAATCTCCAGAAGCTGTGTATATCAGAAGTAATGGATCAGAAGATCATTCAGATTTATCTCAGCACACTTCAGAAGGAGTGTTTCCAGAAGAGAAACTTGATCAATTCAGAAGCAGTGATCGAAATCAGAAGGCGTAAAGCCTATTGAATATTTCACACCTGTCATCCATTATCTAATGATGAACACGTGTCTCTATGGTCAGTACGAAGCGTGCAGTTGAAAAGACGCCGACCTAGGTAACTGTTTTAAATCATTTCTTTTACCACGATCTCTCTCCTCACGTCACTCGTCATTTAATGAAAATGATTTCTTTTGATTCTGAAACTATTCATTTTGTTTATTTATTCTTTTTCATTCTCTATTTTTTATTCGTCTCCTTATATTCTTTTCAAATCATATCATACATCTTTTTCGCTCCCTTGTCTCTCTTTCTTCTTGCATTCTCTCGTTTGAAAAGTTCTTAGCCGTTTTCTAAAACCCTAATCAAAAACCCAGTTCTCTTCTCTTGTTCGTTTTTGTTCATTCTGCATCCATGGCTGCCTTCTCATCCCAAAATGTTGATACATCTGTTCCTCACCATCTCCAAGAAGAAATTTTGCAACTTACTCCTGTTGTTGCATGCTCTATTCCCAAGGACAAATTAGAAGTTCTATGTGAACTTATTGTTGATTTTGACAACCTTGAAGAACATGGATTTCATCTTAAAGAAGACATCATCTTTCAAGGATGGACCTCGTTGTTTGCTGAGTTCGTTGGCCCAGTTTATCCGGATCTTGTCAAGGAATTCTGGGCACATGCTGTGGTTGCTCCAAAATCAATACTTTCTTTCGTCCATGGAAAGTTTGTTGTTATTACTGAAAACATCCTAAGAGTGATGTTTGATCTGAAAAACCCTGAAGGGGCTTTTGAGATTGATCAAAGGGCAGTTTGGGAAGATGTTCTATCCACTCTCTATCCAAATGTCAAGAAAACAAAAAGCGTCAAGGATTTGAGAGATGTCTACAAAATCTGGACAAAGATCATTCTTGGGTGTTTCTACCATAGGAAAGGAACACATGCCTCGGATTTCATCAGTAATGAGCAAAGGTATATTCTTTATTGCATTGCCACTAGGAAGAAGGTTGATGCGATCTACATCATCTTCAACCATTTGTGGAAAGCAGTAAAGGATTCCAGAAACGCTTTCAGAGAAAAAGGTGGAACAATCATTCCTTTTGGAAGGATTATTTCAAATCTTTTGGTGCATTCAAAGATTGTTGAAAGCTTGGAATCTGAAGGTATTGTGAAAGACCTTGCTGTCACATCTGGGGCTTGTCTGAATGCATTCACTTTGAAGAAGATGAAAGTAATTAAGACTATCAGTAAGACTCCTCAACCTCTTACTGATACAAGAATCAGAAGAGCACCTGTTCTTGCTGAGTTTGAAACTTTCTTCAACTGTGAGGTACCTGTAGTCAAAACTAGGTATCTGTTATCACAAGAAGAAAATAAATATCTCAAAAATCAAGAGAAGGGTGCTCCAATGAAAATAAATAAGAAGAAGGAAGAAAGGACTAAAAGAAAGCATGATTATCCTTCTGCTGTCTCTAAGAAACAAGATGTTTCTAAAGAGGTCATTGCAAAGGTTGCTAAGTCTGTCTCTGATGAGTTTGAGAAGAAAGGGAAAGAAGCTGTTGAGAAGAAGAAAACAAGAAAAAGGAAGATGATTCTTCAAGAGTCTGATGAAGAAAATGTCTCTCAAGAGGCTGAGAATCAACCAGAAGTTCTGGCATATGTCAGAAGGAAAGAAATCTCTAGCGGCAAAGCAAAGATTATTGAAGAGCCGAAGAGTAAGAAGCAGAAGAAGACTGAGGATGTGGCCAAAGCTTTTCTGAGAGGTTCCAAAGGTATATGCATTTCTGAACCTGATTCTGTTCCTGCTGTTCGTTCAGAAGTTGCACCAATAGAGGTTGTCCCTACACCTGAACCAGAAAAAGCCACATCAGAATCACCTGTCTTTGTCCATGTTCTTACACCTCCATCTTCTCCTATAACCATTCCTTCCTCTCCACCTACCATAAATCCTGTTCTAGATATACCACCCCTTCAAACTCTCTTTCCATCTCAACCTTCTCCCAATGCCACCTTTGAACATACTCCCTCCACCTCTCAAAACAATCTTTGTGATTCTCCTCTTCCAACCTCTGCATCACATGAGCAGCTGCTCCGTGATTGCAACTACACTCCCAAGCCTCGTCCTGAAGCTGAAGTGGTAGTGTTAGATTCTGATACTGAAGCAGAATCTTCTTATAGGTTGGATAGAGAACCTCATCCGTACTTCACTTCCAACCCTGCCTTTTCAAAAACCCAAATAAAATTCCGCCCTGTATACCCTATTGGTGTAGTTTTTGAAAAAATAAAGAGGAATCTCAGAAGTATCTTTGATACTCTCAGAATTGCTGAAAGTTCTGGATTGAATGATGTTGCTATGCGGAACTTCTGGAGGATCTTTCGCAGAGAATCAGATGCTCTGTTTTTAGAACTTCAGGAAGCCTGTGTGGCTGCTGCCCCACGACCTCGTGGAATTCTAAGGAATTATGAAGACTTCTGGTTTGTTAGTCTCAAAGGAAGACATCTGTTGGAAGAGAAGCCCTTCTTGGATGAGATGGAACAATTAAGACTGGCTGCTGAAATGGAAGCAAATCCATGCAGGGATATTGTTATCTTTATTCCTGATTATCCTGTTCTGCTCGGAGACGTTAAGACTCTCTTTAACTATCTGAGGGAAAACCCTTCTGAGAAAGACCCAAGCTTGGTCATTCCAGAAGTTGTTGACCCACCAGAAGTTGAAGGTCCTTCTGCTCCCAGGAATCTAGCTGCCATTCTTCAGGCACTTGAGAATGGAGACTCGGAAATTCCTGCTGCAGAATATGGAGATGCTTCTATGCAAGAAGCAGATGTTGAAGATCATGTTGCTGAATCAGATCCTGTTGAGGAAATCCCTGCAAATGATCTATCCATGAAAGCTACAGATCAAGTTGCTATTCCTGTGGTTGAAAGCGGTGCAGCTTCGTCTGATGAATCTTCTCGTCTTGCAAGGACTCTGGAAGAAATTCAGAAGAGACAGGATGAGCAAAGCTCACTCAATGCTGAGTATAGAGCTTTCATGGTGAGGCAAGATGGACACAACAATGAGGTTCAAGAGATGCTGGCCAAGATCTTGTCAAGGCTAGGGCCATCTTAGATTGAGTCTGTGTTGTTTCTTTCTTTTCGTTGCATCTGTCTTTGTGCATCTGATCTTACTTATCTTCATGTACTTCTGTACCTGATGTTTGAACTTCAATGAAATCATCTTCCTCCTCCGTGTGTTTCTTTTTGTTTGTCTCTGAATCTTTTCTGTTTTTTGATGATATGACAAAAAGGGGGAGAAGATAAATGATAAATGATTTGATTAATCTATCAGTTGCTGGGTAAAGCTCCCACACATTAACTAACAAGAATTGCAAGTTCTATATGGTTTAAGTGTTTTGCAGGTATAAAGAAGTGAAGAGAATCTTCAAAGCAAACACAAGAAGCAAAACCATAAGAAGTGTTATTCTGTAAAAAGAATAAGCTCATGGAAACTGAAGCAAGCTGAGTGCTGTCAAGCTTCAGAAATCAGAAGCAAGAAAGAAGAATGAATCAGAAGCACTGATAATAGAATTTGATCCATATTTGTCTATTTGCTCTGACAAAATTCTATTTGCTCTGATACATTATTTTAGCCTATATGGCTCTGATACATATCATGTGTTCTAATATACATTTTTTGTTCTGACTCGTTCATGCTGACTTTTGTCGTTTAGTTTTTGTTCTGTAACATTTCAGGATGTAGAGATGCTCTGATGATGCTCTGGTACATTCAACAATGTTCTGATACAAATCTAGCATGAAGTGATGTTGGTAGAAATTCAAAGCTCTGAAGCTATCCGAGGGAAGCAGAAATCAGAAGCTGTGAATGTTCTAAAGATCCAGAAAACTCAAGTTCTGAAGCTGTCCTAAATGGAAGCAGAAATCAGAAGCTGTGAATGTTCTGAAGATCAAAGAAATTCAAGTTCTGAAGCTGTCCTAAATGGAAGCAGAAATCAGAAGCTGTGAATGTTCTGAAGATAAAAGAAATTCAAGTTCTGAAGCTGTCCTAGATGGAAGCAGGAGTCAGAAGCTGTGAGTGTTCTAGGGATCTAAAGAAATTCTAGTTCTGAAGCTGTCCAATGGAAGCAGAAGTCAGAAGCTATGAATTCTCTGAAGACAGAAGCCTATGTGATCGTCTCTACCGAAATAATCAGGGAAGTCTTTTATTAAAGTTCTTCGAGTATTTATTTCAGGGGGAGATTATTAATCTCAGGGGGAGATTGTTAATCTCAGGGGGAGACATATTCATATGCTTATGCTATAGCTGTGTAATTTGTCTTTTGCCGTCTGCTCTTTCTGATCGCAAATTCATATCATTTATATATGTTTTTGTCATCATCAAAAAGGGGGAGATTGTTAGAACAAGATTTGTTCTGATCAATTATCTTAGTTTTGATGATAACAATAATATGAATTTTGCTTAAGATAATATGGTACTCTAGTCCAATGCAATTTCCTTTTCAGGAAATATATAAAGAGTATGCATAATTCAGCGCTCAGAAGCTTTGTCTCAAAGGGTTCAGCATGCAACATCAGAACATGGTCTGGCAAGACATCAGAACATGGTCGAAGCAGAATCAGAACATGGGTCTATGGAAGCATCAGAAGAACATGAGATCAGAAGCACTGAAGTTCTGATGGTATCACGCACAGAAGCACTTCAAGGTCAGAAGATCAGAAGATGCTTTGCACCAAGCTGTTTGACTCTGATGATATTCAAACGTTGTATTCACAAACATCAGATCAGAAGGAAGTACAAGTGGCAAGCTACGCTGACTGACAAAAGGAACGTTAAAAGCTATTAAAGGCAACGTCAGTAGACACAGCGTGAACAAGGCTCGAGGTAGTTGACAAAAGCGTATAACATTAAATGCGATGCTGTACGGAACACGCAAAGCATTAAATGCACTCAACGGTCATCTTCTCCAACGCCTATAAATATGAAGTTCTGATGAGAAGCAAGGTTAACGATTCTGAACAAAACAACTCATATTAACTTGCTGAAACTCTGTTCTATTCAAAGCTCAGAATCTTCATCTTCATCAAAGCTCACTACATTGCTGTTGTAATATATTAGTGAGATTAAGCTTAAACGTTAAGAGAAATATCACAGTTTGTGATTATAGCTTTTAAGAAGCAATTGTAATACTCTTAGAATTGATTACATTAAGTTGTAAGGAACTAGAGTGATCGTGTGGATCAGAATACTCTAGGAAGTCTTAGAGGTTATCTAAGCAGGTTGTAACTAGAGTGATCGTGTGGATCAGAATACTCTAGAAAGTCTTAGAGGGTATCTAAGCAGTTGTTCCTGGAGTGATCAGTGTGTGATCAGAAGACTCTGGAAGACTTAGTTGCTGACTAAGTGGAGAACCATTGTAATCCATGCGATTAGTGGATTAAATCCTCAGTTGAGGTAAATCATCTCTGCGGGGGTGGACTGGAGTAGTTTAGTTAACAACGAACCAGGATAAAAATAACTGTGCAATTTATTTTTATCGGTCAAGTTTTTTTTAAAGCTACACTTATTCAAACCCCCCCTTTCTAAGTGTTTTTCTATCCTTCAATACGATCCTTACATTCTAACCCTTATAAAATTAGCCAGATATAGAAATAAATGCAAGCCTATAAATGCGTGTAGGCATCGTAAGAGCAAGAGAAAGTAAATAAAGTAGAGCAGTTGTGCGAGCCTATAAAACGTGTAGGCTATGATAAGAGCAGTTAAGTAAATAGTGCAAGCCTATAAAACATGTAGGCTATGATAAGAGCGAGAAATAAATAAAATAAAAGCGATTAAATAAAATACCTGCTCCAACGGGAGTCTTTGGTTCTGGTACAAGGAAAGTAAATATGGAAATAAAAATGCGGTATAATGAAATTCAACCAAAGTGCTCCAAACCCCGATTACAAAACTTAATCTACACCGCAACAGCTCTTCGATGTGAAGGGACTGTCACTTTATAGATATTAATGGTATATGGCTTAAGTAGTAACTAAGCTTAGATGAAAAACGAAAATGAAATGAAGTTCCTATTTTTAGAAGTTCTTGAAGTTGCGTAAAGACGAGCATGCCCACGGAGGGGGGGTCCGCGGCCACGGAGCAGGCCAACATGGAGATCATGGGAACGTGACAGTTATCCCTCTGGTGGAAACTGATCATGTCACCGCGCTCCCTTCAGCAGGCGCTGAGCTGGACGCCATGTGTACAAAATGACTGAAAATCTCTATTTTTTGCTTTTTCGCTCGTTTCTTCAAGCAAAGCTCCAAATGGACACAAAAACTAAAAATAAAGCAAACACAAGCATAATACAAGAAAACAACAATAAAAACTACATAAAACATGTGATATTCGAGTAAAAAACATAGTGCGATTCAGTGTTATCAAATTCTCCCATACTTAAACCCTTGCTGTCCTCAAGCAAAATAAACTCTCAGAAGTAGATAAAAGAGACACAATGTTTTCAAGTGATCGAGCAAAAGAGGTAGAGTTCAATTTGAAGATGTTTTCATGTTGGCTGCATTTGTGGTAAAACAGACCTGTTTGATAGTGTGTTATGCAGGCTGCATATGTGTTAAGCTAATATAGGTTCTGTAGTGAATGTTCTGACCGATGGCATGGCATCTGTAACTCGATGGGAGAACTGACTTTATTGAAATGTGCGGATAGCAAGAGTCGCCACCGAGTTTTATTTTATCCAATTTATAGAAAGGTTAAAAGAACAGGAAAAGACCTTTTAAAGAGATTTTGAGTTCGGGGGGTAGGTTATACAAAGGAAAGGTGCAAGCACCCTTTGTATCCATGGTTATCCATGGGCTCTTAATTGCTTATCTCACTTTGTTTTCAAAAATATTTGTAATGTGAAAAAGAAATTTGTTTAAGGACTTTAGCTTGTAAAATAAGCGTAGCCTTCCTGAAGGGTTTTTTGAAAAAAAGGAAAGTTAAAATTTAAACCAGAGCAAGCAATTAAAAGGTAATTACCCTTAAGTTATAAAAATTCGTTCTTTTAGCTTTTCAGGGCTATCCATACCATAGGAGGGTAGGAAGTCCTTTTATTGTATGTAAAGGGTCATAGAGGTTATCGTTCGCCATAAGACTGACCCTGCCATAAAGAGGGCAGGTAGTCTAAGGAAAGGATATAATAGTCATTTAATCTTTTTAGGCAACAGGCGAGGATACCTTAGCAATGGGGACAAATCATCATTTACCGAGGCAACATCGAGGGACGAAATTGAGGATGAATGAACTGAGGGCAACATTTGCTTTAGGTATCCTCGGAATCGAGGGTCTTGACTATTTTAAAGTAAGGCAACAAGGCAACAAATAAGGCAACAAGCAACGAGAGAGATTACCCTAAAGGTGTGTGTGTGGCACAATCATGTGGTTCAGTTCTGTGATATTTATCTTATAAGTTAGTTATTCTAATTCAATTCAGGGTTGCACTCCCTATCTACTAACCAAACAGAAAAATAACACAGATTAATGATCCTACGCTATTACAATAAACACCTGCGGGAAGGGGAAATAAAAGGCAAAAAACAATAAAGGCAAAAAGAAAAAAATAATTAATTTATGTGTCTTGAGCATTCATCGCATCCCTGATCAACCCTGAAAATTACGAATGAAGAAGAGAAAAGTTAGTGCATTAAAGATCGACAACCCTAATTTATCGGAATAAATCAGGGTTAAAACCATAAGATATGAAAATTTAATAATTTAAATAAACATTAAAGGTTAACAAAATCGAAAGTTCGATTAAATATAACAATTAAATAATTATTGGATTAAATCCTAATTATTTAATTGATTTAAAGTATATGTGAAAATAAAATTGAATTTTAAATATATAAACAATTATTAATAGAATTATGAAAAAAATCGAGTTTTCGATAAAAATAAATAAGTATAAAATTATTATATAAAAAAACTAATTTATTAAATAAGTAAAATAAAATAAATAAAAAAGAAATTATAATAAAAGAAAAAAATAAAAGGGATTCATGTAATTAAAAATAAAAAAATTGAAAAAAACTTAGCTTTTGATTCCATGTGGCGCGTGGCTGGAAGGTCTTTGGTACACCTGCGCTTCAGGACGCCTTGGATGAGAAGAGGAGATAATCTGATGGATGGTGGAGCGAGGACGCATCGTTTACGCATGGACAGGCACGCACCAGATCATTCTGGCCACTAATCCAAAGAAGCGTGCGCTTCTTTATTTGAACCCACCAATCAGATTGCGGCACCTAGTCATCTTCTTCATAAAATTTCTGCAACACGGTTTTTTACAGCGCTCTTTTCAAGAAAGCTATAAAAACCTCCACTTTTTACACCTGCAAAATCATAGAGCATCCAAAACGCAACAAAAATTTGTCGCGACCATACGAACACGATCGTCCAGAGGCCACGAATTCTGTGGTGCCTGAGATCTAACCTAATTTTACATGGTTCATAAAGCCCTAATTTCAAAAGCTTGAACCCTAACAGGGCAATTGGTCACGAATGCACATAGAAACACAATTAAACATCTAGATAGCATCAATACATCACCATGAACAAGAATATGCAATCAAATTTCACAAAAAATGCATGAATTGATACAATCGAAGTCAAGAAAATAGCAACATACCGTGGCTTGTAGGAGGTATTTCTGGGGGTGCTGCACGTGTGTGATGATCCCAATAGCTTTAGGGAGACTTGAGGAAGGCGTTTGAATCCTTCAAAAGCTCTGAATTGTCCTGCAATCTGGAATTCGATCTTGGAATTTTCTTGAATTTTTCGGACTCGAGTTAGGGTTCTTTGAGGCAGTGAAAACGTGAATTAGGGGTCTGGAATGATTTCCCTCTTATAGGTGAAGGATTTAGGTCAATAAAACTCAAGCAAATCCCTTTGAATCCATGATTGCCAATTTGAAAAATTTGATTGAAAATATGATTTTAAAAGCTTCTAAATTTGGCCAATTTGATCCAATCTTCTTCCAATGAATTGGTGCACGAAATTTGATTGATTTTTGGAGTTAATGTTGATTGGATTTGATTAGAATTATGAGCCAAATTAAATCTTTGATTTTTCCCTTGATTTATTTGAATTTAATCACTTTTTAAATGAATAAAAATCCATAATAAATCAAATAAATCAAATAAATTCGTGGCAATTGGATTTTGGGCTCTACATATCATGAGGATGGAGATTGGATCCTAAGAATATGGGCCTGTTTGCAAAGAAATTCATTTTGAGGCCTTTTCTTTCACATTTTTCCCTTTAAAATTGTCCAACTTTGACAAGGCATATCTCCCTCAATTTTTAAGATATGGAGGAGTTCTAGGACTTTTTTGGAAACCTAAAGATGCTCTATACAAGCCACTTTGGAAGATTTTTTTCATTTGAATATTTTATCTTGATGATATAGGTTTTGACAAAAAACTGCTTTTGGTTGACTTTCAAAAAGGACCTATAACCGTTTGATCCATACCTCTCAAATGAAGCATTTTTAGACTTGGCATGTGAGAGACAAAGTTGTAGAGAATTCAATTTTCTTAAAATTGAGCTTTGGATGGAAAATTTCTTATGTTCCATGTGAAAGTCATGGCTGGTCAAAGTTCAGTTGACTTTAGGTCAAAAAACCCTAATTTAGAAACTTTGAGTTTTGTTGATTCTTGAACTTTTCTTGATGAATCATGATCAATCCTTGATCAAATGATGAATAATACTTCAAAATGAGGATTTTGACCAAAAATCAAGAATTTTGACTGTACTTTGACCACAGTTGACTTTTAGGTCAAACTAGTCGACTGTTGACTTTTTGGACAATTGACTGAGCAATCCTTGGAATTGAAGCCTGAATTTTGTCATAGGGATAATTAGAAACATCATAAACCATATGAAATCCAATGGAGATCTTGATTCATTCATTTCCTTCAGAGAAATCAAGACCCTGGTTCAGGAGGTCATTGTTTAGGAGAGTATGTTCTTGAGTCTTGAACCTTGGTATGAGTTTGAAAGGTGAAATGAGATGGGCAAATTTTCGGGTATGACAACATCCTTGTGTGACATCAGGAGCTGTTTTAATTTATTAATTGTGTTTCCTGATTTCTCTCAATCATCACTTTAGGAAACCTTTTATTGTGTGCTGAATATTTCGTTCAGAAGATTTTTTTGACAACACATTCTGTAACAACCAGATGGCGTGTAAATTAGATTAACTTGGTTAACCCTAATTTGTTTCTAAAAAATCCCAAGGCCTAAGAGCTGCATATAAAAAGTCTGCAATCCTAATTTGGAACGCAGAGAGAGCAGATTGTTTGTTGTGAAGAATCATAGTTCTGTAGCTGTCTCTTGTACTCCAAGCAACTGTCTTTGATGATTGCGTTGGAATAGGTGGTGTGTGTTTATTGTCACTCTAAGCTTTCAAGCACGAGTGTGTGTCTCTTGATTGAAGCTTTTAAGCAGATCAAGGTGTGTTTTAGAAGTGTGTCTTCTATCTCATTTTATGTAATGTTTATTTTGTAATCACTGTTGTGATTGAGGGGGAGTTAGTGGAGATACTCAGGTCTAGGAATAGATTGGAATTGCATTGGGTAGGTTTTAAGTGAGGGGTTGTAAACGGGGGAGTTTAACTCCGAATTAATTCTGCTTATATTGGATTCCCTCCCTGGCTTGGTAGCCCCCAGAGTAGGTTGTTTGAACCGAACTGGGTAAATAATTATGTGTGTTCTTTATTTTTTTACGCTTTTCTGTTTTAATTATCTGTGCTGAGTAATTGTGGATGTCATAACATCCAGCAAGACATCGAACGTGTGTTACTAGGATTTTCAATTGGCATCAGAGCAGGCACCCTTCCTGTTTACATCTTTGAAATTCGATGTGATCGTTGATGATCAACATGGAGAATTCGATGTCATAGAGAATGTCGAAACATTCTTTGAAATTCAGGATGAACACACAAACCAACCTGAAGCAATGAGACTCCTTAGAACCAGAACCTGAGGCAATCAGCAAAGATCCATCTATTAGAATTCAGAAAGATCACCCCAAGAAACTTATCATAGGAGATCTCAACAGTGGAGTAATGACCAGATCAAGAGGAACTATAGCCAACTCCTGCTTTATGTCCAAAATTGAACCAAAAAATGTAAAGGAAGCCCTGACAGATGAATTTTGGATCAATGCCATGCAAGATGAACTTGCACAGTTCAAAAGAAATGAAGTATAGGAACTGGTACCTAGACCAGAAGGAATGAATATCATTGGTACCAGGTGTGAAAATTCTAGTAACACACGCTCGATGTCAAACTGGATGTTATGACATCCACAATTATGCAGCACATACAGTAATAACAAAACAACTTAAAAACAATAAAGAACACACAAAATTGTTTACCCAGTTCGGTTCAAACAACCTACTATGGGGGCTATCAAGCCAGAGATGAAGTCCACTATCAGTAGTTTCAATTCAAAGCTAAACTCCCCCATTTACAACTTCTCACTTAATCACTACCCAATGACCCTTCTACCTAGATATGGAATATCTCCATTCCATTCCCCCTCAATCACAGCAGTGATTACACATAAACACATAAACAATTACAGATAGAAGACACTCTTCAAAAACACACCTTGATCTGCTTAAAAGCTTCAATCAAGAGACATACACTCGTGCATAAAAGCTTAGAGTGACAATACACATACACAAACTAATTCCAACGCAATCATCAAAGACAATTGCTTAGATCACACGAGACAGTTACAGAACAATAGTTCTTCATAAAACAAAATCTTCTGTCTGCGTTCCAAACTAGGATTGCAGTCCTTTTTATATGCAGTCTTGGGCCTTGGGCTTTTTAAGAAACACATTGGGGTTAACAAAGTTAACCTAATTCACACGCCAACTATCTGTTACAAAATGTGATGTAAGCAGGATCTTCTGAACGAAATATGCAGCACTCAATAAAATGTTTCCTAAACTGATAATTAGGATAAATCTGGAAACACATTTAATAAACAATAACAACTCCTGCTGTCACACACGGATGTCATGACATCGATCATGACATTCACTGCAAAAACTTTATTAGCTTCACACATATGCAACCTGCATAAAACAATATCAACCAGGTAAGTTTTACCAATAATGCTGCCAACATGAAAACACCTTCAAAGTGGATATACAAGAACAAGTCTGATGAACAAGGTGTCATAACAAGAAACAAAGCCAGGTTAGTATTTCAAGGATACACTCAAGTGGAGGGAGTAGACTTTGATGAGACCTTTGCACTTGTAGCAAGACTTGAGTCAATCAGACTACTACTTGGAGTAGCCTACATCCTAAAGTTCAAGCTATATCAGATGGATGTAAAAAGTGCCTTTCTAAATGGATATCTGAATGAAGAAGTGTATGTGGAACAACCTAAAGGGTTTGTTGATCCATATCTTCCTGATCATGTCTACAAACTAAGGAAAGCTCTCTATGGGTTGAAGCAAGCTCCTAGAGCTTGGTATGAAAGGTTAACTGAATTTCTGACCACTAATGGATATAAGAAAGGAGGAATAGACAAATCCCTCTTTGTAAAGAATACAGATGGAAGAATCATGATTGCACAGATATATGTGGATGACATAGTGTTTGGGAGAATGTCTGATACATGGTAAAACACTTTGTCAGTCAAATGCAGACTGAATTTGAAATGAGTATGGTTGGAGAATTGACTTACTTTCTTGGACTTCAAATCAAGAAAATGGAAGACTCCACCTTCTTGTCTCAAAGCAAATATACAAAAAAACATAGTGAAAAAGTTTGGAATGGATAATGCAAGTCACAAAAGAACTCCTGCACCAACACATCAAAAGCTATCCAAAGATGAAGGAGGCATAAGTGTTGACCAGAGTTTGTATTGGAGCATGATTGGAAGCTTGCTATATCTAACAGCTAGCAGACTAGATATTGCATTTGCAGATGGAGTATGTGCCAGGTATCAAGCTGAGCCAAAGGTAAGTCACTTAAATCAAGTCAAAAAAATCCTCAAATATGTAAATGGAACTTCTGACTATGGCATATTGTACACTAACGGGAGTGACCCTATTTTGACTGGATATTGCGATGCTGACTAGGCTGGAAGTGCTGATGAAAGAAAAAGCACATCTGGAGGATGTTTCTTCCTAGAAAACAATCTTATATCATGGTTTAGCAAGAAAAAATTGTGTCTCATTATCAACTGCTGAAGCAGAGTACATAGCAGCTGGTAGTAGCTGTTCTCAATTGGTTTGGATGAAACAAATGCTGACTGAATACAATGTTCCACAGAATGTCATGAATTTATATTGTGACAATCTCAGTGCTATCAACATCTCCAAAAATCCAATTCAGCATAGTAGAACGAAACATATTGATATCCGACATCACTTTATCAGAGAACTAGTCGAAGACAAGGTAATTTGCTTGGAGCATGTGAACACTGAACTTCAGCTATCTGACATTTTCACAAAAGCTCTTGATGCTACACAATTTGAAAACTTGCGAAGCATGTTAGGACTCTGCCTCCTTGAGGAACTATAGAGTTATCAACAACAGCAAAAAAAAATTTGGTGAGGAGACAGTAGTTTGCTTTGGCAAATTTTATGGCCAAATAGGGGGAGAAGTAGTAATGTCACCCCAGAACAACAAGTATGGTGGTTGTGTGATCAAAAAATATAAAGTAATTATATTTTTGTGTTGATATGATTTATGCTTGTGCTGCTCTTGTGGTGTAGCTGGTTTTGATATGTTTGAGCACTATGTGCATACTGGTGGTGTATGCTGTCTGTATTGTATTAGCTTGATTTGATTGTGTTTTAGTTGCTTTGTTTCTGCTGCAAGTGTTACTCTGATAAGGTGTGACAGGTTGTTTTAGCCAAAAATTTGCCAAAGGGGGAGATTGAAGATGTTTTCATGTTGGCTGTATTTGTGGTAAAACATACCTGTTTGATAGTGTGTTATGCAGGCTGCATAAGTGTTAAGCTAATACAGGTTCTATAGTGAATGTCATGACCGATGTCATGACATCCTTGTGTGACAGCAGGAGCTGTTATAATTTATTAATTGTGTTTCCTGATTTCTCTCAATTATCAGTTTAGGAAACCTTTTATTGTGTGCTGAATATTTCATCCAAAAGATTTTGTTGATAGCACATTCTGTAACAACCAGATGGCGTGTAAATTAGGTTAACTTGGTTAACCCTAATTTGTTTCTAAAAAATCCCAAGGCCCAAGAGCTGAATATAAAAAGTCTGCAATCCTAATTATGAACGCAGAGAGAGCAGATTGTTTGTGGTGAAAACCATAGTTCTGTAGCTGTCCCTTGTACTCCAAGCAATTGTCTTTGATGATTGCGTTGGAATAGGTTGTGTGTGTTTATTGTCACTCTAAGCTTTTAAGCACGAGTGTGTGTCTCTTTATTGAAGCTTTTAAGCAGATCAAGGTGTGTTTTTGAAGTGTGTCTTCTATCTGATTTTATGTAATGTTTATTTTGTAATCAATGTTGTGATTGAGGGGGAGTGAGTGGAGATACTCAGGTCTAGGAATAGATTGGAATTGCATTGGGTAGGTTTTAAGTGAGGGGTTGTAAACGGGGGAGTTTAACTCCGAATTAATTCTGCTTATATTGGATTCCCTCCCTGGCTTGGTAGCCCTCAGAGTAGGTTGTTTGAACCGAACTGGGTAAATAATTATGTGTGTTCTTTATTTTTTTTACGCTGTTCTTTTTTAATTATCTGTGCTGTGTAATTGTGGTTGTCATAACATCCAGCAAGACATCGAACGTGTGTTACTAGGATTTTCAATTGGCATCAAAGCAGGCACCCTTCCTGTTTACATCTTTGAATTCGATGTGATCGTTGATGATCAACATGGAGAATTCGATGTCACAGAGAATGTCGAAACATTCTTTGAAATTCAGGATGAACACACAAACCAACCTGAAGTAAGCAATGAGACTCCTTTAGACCCAGAACCTGAGGCAATCAGCAAAGATCCATCTATTAGAATTCAGAAAGATCACCCCAAGGAACTTATCATAGGAGATCTCAACAGTGGAGTAATGACCAGATTAAGAGGAACTATAGCCAACTCCTGCTTTGTGTCCAAACTTGAACCAAAAAACGTAAAGGAAGCCCTGACAGATGAATTTTGGACCAATGCCATGCAAGATGAACTTGCACAGTTCAAAAGAAATGAAGTATAGGAACTGATACCTAGACCAGAAGGAATGAATATCATTGGTACCAGGTGTGAAAATTCTAGTAACACATGCTCGATGTCAAACTGGATGTTATGACATCCACAATTATGCAGCACAAACAGTAATAACAAAACAGCTTAAAAACAATAAAGAATACACAAAATTGTTTACCCAGTTCGGTTCAAACAACCTACTATGGGGGCTACTAAGCCAGAGATGAAGTCCACTATCAGTAGTATCAATTCAAAGCTAAACTCTCCCGTTTACAACTTCTCACTTAATCACTACCCAATGACCCTTCTACCTAGATATGGAATATCTCCATTCCACTCCCCCTCAATCACAGCAGTGATTACACATAAACACATAAACAATTACAGACAGAAGACACTCTTCTAAAACACACCTTGATCTGCTTAAAAGCTTCAATCAAGAGACACACACTCGTGCATAAAAGCTTAGAGTGACATTACACAAACACAAACTAATTCCAACGCAATCATCAAAGGCAATTGCTTCGATCACACGAGACAGTTACAGAACAATAGTTCTTCACAAAACAAAATCTTATGTCTGCGTTCCAAACTAGAATTGCAGTCCTTTTTATATGCAGTCTTGGGCCTTGGGCTTTTTAAGAAACACATTGGGGTTAACAAAGTTAACCTAATTCACACGCCAATTATCTGTTACAAAATATGCTGTCAGCAGAGTCTTCTGGACGAAATATGCAGCACTCAATAAAATGTTTCCTAAACTGATAGGTAGGATAAATTTGGAAACACATTTAATAAACAATAACAACTCCTGCTGTCACACACGAATGTCATGACATCGATCATGAAATTCACTACAAAAACTTTATTAGCTTCACACATATGCAACCTGCATAAAACAATATCAACCAGGTATGTTTTACCAATAATGCAGCCAACATGAAAACACCTTCAAAGGGGATATACAAGAACAAGTCTGATGAACAAGGTGTCATAACAAGAAACAAAGCCAGGTTAGTATTTCAAGGATACACTCAAGTGGAGGGAGTAGACTTTGATGAGACCTTTGCACCTGTAGCAAGACTTGAGTCAGTCAGACTACTACTTGGAGTAGCCTGCATCCTAAAGTTCAAGCTATATCAGATGGATGTAAAAAGTACCTTTCTAAATGGATATCTGAATGAAGAAGTGTATGTGGAACAACCTAAAGGGTTTGTTGATCCATATCTTCCTGATCATGTCTACAAACTAAGGAAAGCTCTCTATGTGTTGAAGCAAGCTCCTAGAGCTTGGTATGAAAGGTTAACTGAATTTCTGACCACTAATGGATATAAGAAAGGAGGAATAGACAAATCCCTCTTTGTAAAGAATACAGATGGAAGAATCATGATTGCACAAATATATGTGGATGACATAGTGTTTGGGGGAATGTCTGATACAATGTTAAAACACTTTGTCAGTCAAATGCAGACTGAATTTGAAATGAGTATGGTTGGAGAATTGACTTACTTCCTTGGACTTCAAATCAAGAAAATGGAAGACTCCACCTTCTTGTCTCAAAGCAAATGTACAATAAAACATAGTGAAAAAGTTTGGAATGGATAATGCAAGTCACAAAGGAACTCCTGCACCAACACATCAAAAGCTATCCAAAGATGAAGGAGGCATAAGTGTTGACCAGAGTTTGTATTGGAGCATGATTGGAAGCTTGCTATATCTAACAGCTAGCAGACCAGATATTGCATTTGCTGTTGGAGTATGCGCCAGGTATCAATCTGAGCCAAAGGTAAGTCACTTAAATCAAGTCAAAAGAATCCTCAAATATGTAAATGGAACTTCTGACTATGGCATATTGTACACTAACGGGAGTGACCCTATTTTGACTGGATATTGCGATGCTGACTAGGCTGGAAGTGCTGATGACTGAAAAAGCACATCTGGAGGATTTTCTTCCTAGGAAACAATCTTATATCATGGTTTAGCAAGAAAAAAATTGTGTCTCATTATCAACTGCTGAAGCAGAGTACATAGTAGCTGGTAGTAGCTGTTCTCAATTGGTTTGGATGAAACAAATGCTGACTGAATACAATGTTCCACAGAATGTCATGAATTTATATTGTGACAATCTTAGTGCTATTAACATCTCCAACAATCCAATTTAGCATAGTAGAACGAAACATATTGATATCCAACATCACTTTATTAGAGAACTAGTCGAAGACAAGGTAATTTGCTTGGAGCATGTGAACACTGAACTTCAGCTAGCTGACATTTCACAAAAGCTCTTGATGCTACACAGTTTGAAAACTTGCGAAGCAAGTTAGGACTCTGCCTCCTTGAGGAACCATAAAGTTAACAACAACAAAAATAAAATTTTGGTGAGGTGACAGTAGTTTGCTTTGGCAACTTTTATGGCCAAACAGGGGGAGAAGTAGTAATGTCACCCCAGAACAACAAGTATGGTGGTTGTGTGATCAAAAGATATGAAGTAATTATACTTTTGTGTTGATCTAATTTATGCTTGTGATGCTCTTGTGGTGTAGCTGGTTTTGATATGTTTGAGCACTATGTGCATACTGGTGGTGTATGCTGTCTGTATTGTATTATCTTTATTTGATTATGTTTCGGTTGCTTTGTTTCTGCAGCAAGTGTTACTTTGATAAGGTGTGACAGGTTGTTTTAGCCAAAAATTTGCCAAAGGGGGAGATTGAAGATGTTTTCATGTTGGCTGTATTTGTGGTAAAACATACCTGTTTGATAGTGTGTTATGCAGGCTGCATATGTGTTAAGCTAATACAGGTTCTATAGTGAATGTCATGATCGATGTCATGACATCCTTGTGTGACAGCAGGAGCTGTTATAATTTATTAATTGTGTTTCCTGATTTCTCTCAATTATCAGTTTAGGAAACCTTTTATTGTGTGCTGAATATTTCGTCCAAAAGATTTTGTTGATAGCACATTCTGTAACAACCAGATGGCGTGTAAATTAGGTTAACTTGGTTAACCCTAATTTGTTTCTAAAAAATCCCAAGGCCCAAGAGCTGCATATAAAAAGTCTGCAATCCTAATTTGGAACGCAGAGAGAGCAGATTGTTTGTTGTGAAGAACCATAGTTCTGTAGTTGTCTCTTGTACTACAAGCAATTGTCTTTGATGATTGCGTTGGAATAGGTTGTGTGTGTTTATTGTCACTCTAAGCTTTTAAGCACGAGTGTGTGTCTCTTGATTGAAGCTTTTAAGCAGATCAAGGTGTGTTTTTGAAGTGTGTCTTCTATCTGATTTTATGTATTGTTTATTTTGTAATCACTGTTGTGATTGAGGGGGAGTGAGTGGAGATACTCAGGTCTAGGAATAGATTGGAATTGCATTGGGTAGGTTTTAAGTGAGGGGTTGTAAACGGGGGAGTTTAACTCTAAATTAATTCTGCTTATATTGGATTCCCTCCCTGGCTTGGTAGCCCTCAGAGTAGGTTGTTTGAACCGAACTGGATAAATAATTTTGTGTGTTCTTTATTTTTTTTACGCTGTTCTTTTTTAATTATCTGTGCTGTGAAATTGTGGATGTCATAACATCCAGCAAGACATCGAACGTGTGTTACTAGAATTTTCACAAGTCAGGGCATGTTTGACAGGTACCAACTATTTGAACCAAGGATACCGTGAGGCCACATAAATGCGGACATAAACCTCATTCCTATACAAACTAATCCCTATCACCCCATTATGCTAAAACTTCTCTTTTTGGTAAGGTCCTTTTTCATTCAGGTGCAATCACATTAAGCCCGTTATATGTACATACTCATGGTATAATGCCCATTTAACGATTCTTTTCTCATGCAATGAGGCTGTGGTACAAGAATTGGTGTAACCCCTTTTACTTACCCAATCATAGTTGTGAGGGATTAGATCGTAATCCGTCCTACCGAGTTCAGTACCAGATACCTCTGAACCAACTACAACGGGTGTTGCCCTTTATTTTATATATATTTTTTATTTTTCTTTTGTTTTATTGAATGATTACAACAATTTGAACTAAATGACCGTGTGAGGGTCACCTAGCTCATGATCGCAATCATACAATTTTATATTTTAAGGCATAAAAGAGATCATTCACTTATATTCATCGGACCTTTACTTAGAGCATTCTTAGGCCAGAGCCGACTGCGGAGATAAACTACTTAAGGAACTTTTTGAAAAATTAAAATCATAGCATGGGGAGTAAACGGAACTAATTCTAATATTTACAAGGTTTACGGTGTAAAAACGATATCGGTTTTTCAAAAGGGGTACCCAAGACAAAACACATCCTATCCTAAACCTGTCTAATAGCTCGAAATATTTTGAAATACATTGTATTCTTTAGCTTCAAAAAATTTTGGTAGGGTTAAAAATGGGAAAACTAAGGAAACACTATGCAAAATGACTCGTCAATCACATGTATTTTATTAAAAACTAAACAACTGAAATAAACAACTAAAAACTAGAAATAAAAATACTGAAAATAAATAAAAGCGATAAAATGCTCCCTCCACACTTAAATCGGACATTGTCCTCAATGTTCCAAAATAAGGGTAGGTAGGAGGTACCTGAGCAAACTAGTGGGGTCCACTAGCACCTTCGCCATCCTGGGTGGAACGTCCTGAACGACATATGCGGCTACGACGACGGCTCTCTCTGTCAAGTGTAAGCTGCTCCACTCGCTTAGTAAGAGCGGCATTTGCCGCTTGTAGCTCTCCAATCCTACTTATGATGGTGCCTTGGGAGGCCTCCATCAAGCGGAAGTGACTGGCAAAGCTGGTATGCTGACGATGCTGCTCAGTGTAGAAAGCATTCTGATACTCCACAATGGAATGCACCGAGGCGGCGTTTCGTGTCTGAGAGGCTTGCATGAAGGCCATGTTACCCGCAACCTATTGTTGAATAGTAGAGAGGAGAGCATCGCGCCTCTCCTCCCGAGCCATATGCTTTCTCCACATGTCCTCAGTGACAAAGAAGCCAGGGACGGCACCTGTAGGTGGGTTAGAAGAAGAAGGTGCAATGTGTGATGGTGTAAAGTAGGATGGTGACTATGTACGTAGATCGTACTCATAATCAGTGTTGTTACCCTCCTCCATAGGAAGATTTGGAGGTAACGGACCGGTGAAAGCGGGAGCGCTTAAGTCATAGGCCGAGTTACGCTCAAATCGTACATGTGTGCCTCGGGTGCAAGGGATAACAACACTTGGTGCAGCAGTACCACTATTCATGAGGTGGAAACCGCATTCCATCCTCGTCTTGCAAAGGCGCATATCTTTTAAAAACTTTAGATTTGCAATTCGAGGGGGAAGTGGCTCAAGAGTAGAAAGCTCTGTGTCCAAACCAAGGGCACGAGCAATAGTAGTAATCAGGCCACCAAAAGAAATCGCCCCCCCCCCCCCCCCCCGTTTTTCAAAATATATTGCATATGAGCGATTATAAAAGCAACCGGGTTAATTTTGGTGTTAGTTAGGCATCCCTGCATGATTATAAGTTCTTTAGCATTCACTTTGTTTGGGTTCTCTCGAGCAAAGATAGTGCATGCTAAAAGGTAACGGAAGACACAAATGGCCGGGTTATGGATACTTGAAGCTAGCAGGCCATCAAAAGAATTCACATTTTGGTTTGTAAGCTTAGCCCAAAAAGCATAGCCTTCGAGTGTCCATTCCGTTTCCAAAGGTGCTTCACAGATAGCACCGTCCCCGTTAGGCATCCCTAACAACTCGGCTAACCCGTCGGTGGAGTATTCATTTTCAACATTAAACATTCTAAATTTAACTCCACCTACAGTGCTAGCGGTGTTGGGTGTGACATTATAAATCAGAGAACTTAAGAACTCGTATGTTAGCCTAGTGTAAGTCGGTGCTTTAACAGAAAAGATATCATGCATGCCTAGTTTATCTAATAGTTCAAAAACACTATGGTACAACCCTAGAGTATATAGACAGTCTTCTTTGATATACTTGGTAGAGTGGATTGGCATAAATTGTAGCCTCTCAAGTAGCTTTTGTTGCCTCTCCCCCGGTTTTCCTTGACGATAAATATACCCATCGAATTCCATTTTGTGCTTGATGTATGAAGGTGAGGAAATAGAAAGTAGTTTGTTGGTAGTGAAAGATGAAAAATGGAGAATAGAGGTATTTATAAAGATGGTAAGATGTAGTGGGAAAAGGGATTAAAGTGGGTTTTAAAAGTAGTGGGAAAGTTATGGATGATAATGGGTGTTAATGGTGGTTAATGATGGAAGAAAATGGTTTTGAAAGGGAAAGAAAATGGAAAATGGGCTTTTTCCGAAACAAGCCGTTGTTGACCGTTTGAGGTCCGCGGGCGCGGTCTTTGAAAATCTTGGTTGGGCCGGTTTTTGCTTCTTTGAGATGGGCCTCAATGTTTTTGCCACCATTTTGTACCTAGTATCTTGATGCAGAAACTTGTTTTTGTTAAATATATATATATATATATATATATATATATATATATATATATATATATATATATATATATATATATATATATATATATATATATATATATATATATATATATATATATATATATATATATATATATATATATATATATATATATATATATATATGCATGCTTATATATATATATATATATATATATATATATATATATGCATGCTTATATATATATATATATATATATATATTTATTTATATATATATATATATTTATTTATTTATATATATATATATGCATGCTTATATATATATATATATATATATATATATATATATATATATATATATATATATATATATATATATATATATATATATATATATGCATGCTTATATACATATTTGTTTTTCTGATTTCGGTAAATATAAATACATACACAAAGAAAAAGAAAAAGAAAATATTAGAAAATAAGAAGTTAGAAAATAAAAAGAAGAAGAAAAAAAGAAAGGCATAAGGAATACATAGAATATAATATATATATATATATATATATATATATATATATATATATATATATAGTGCAGAGTCAATAGTAAATGCTATATGCGGAGATAATAGAAATAAGCAGGAAATGAGTCTGAAAAATAAAAATCATAAGCATAGTAGTAATAATAACGGAAAAGGTCTCTCGATCGATGGGAGTCCAAATCACCAACCAAGAGGATGCTCCAGACCTCGTATATCAGGAAGCTGACGTCGAAGGTCAGCAACCTCATGAGCTAATGCGTCGGCCTCACTTGCATAAGTGGCGTCATTAAGCTCGATCTGTAGAGAGAGATCCGCTACCTCCTGGCGAAGTGTAGCCAACTCAGTAAGCATAGCGGCTAAATGAGACCGAACATTTGGTTCCTGCAAATTAAAATTATTCGTGAAAACAGTGGTATGTGTAGCCTCAGGTCCAGGGGTGTACTCGGGAACTGGGTCCTCTGTAACTGGATCCTCTGCCTCTTGGTCCTCTGCCTCTGGGGTAAACTCAGGCATCGGCGAGTCACTAGGCATCTCAACAGTCTTGCCCGAACCCTCTACTGAATAGATCCAGCTAGCTGGATTTGAGACGCACGTCATTTGTGGGTCGGGTAGAGTGAAATAGTAGATGGCCTGGTCATCGATGAAAAGCATATACTTGAATGGATAAAATGAAGCACGTCTCACCAAACCACGATCCATGCAGAAATCCAAGTCAATCCGGGGTGCTACCACAATAAGGTGTCAATTGATGTAATATACCATCCAGTCCAAGAGCTGATGCTATTTGGGTCACATTCCCTCCTGAATGCAAAAATCCCTCAGTAGATCTAGCAGTCATACCGAGGCTCTCTATCAAGAAAACCCCACTAGCAATGGGACGTGACTGGCTGGTGCAATAAAGGAACAGGATTTCCTCAGCAGTGACAAGGTGGTCACAGTGACTCCTCCCGAAGAAAGTATGGCACAGGATCATCTGGAAGTATCTGAAGGCAGGTTTATGGATCTTCTTGGATAGATGTGTAGACGGGTCAAGACTACCTCCGTCAGTGATAGCTCTCCATAACTTGTGGATGTCACTCTTCATGAAATAACCCAGTGGGAGCTCGGGAATGGCGTTAGGTGTAGTCTAGAAACCCAGTAAGTCCCCAAATTGCTTCAAGGTGAAGCAATACTCAGTGCCGAACATCCTGAAAGTGATGCGTCCTTTTTCATCTCCCATGCTCACATATGTCTTGAGATCCAATGAGCTAAGGAACTCTAGAGTGAGGTTCCAATAAGTCACATGGATATCATCAGCATACTCGCCCTAGTTGAGCTGATGGAAAAGATACCTCACACTGGCCTCTATCCCCAGTGCCTCCATGCATGCCTGGTCGAGATACCTAGTAGGTAACATAGGTCGAGCAGACAGTGCAGTAAAACGTGAACTTTGAGCATCGTCTTTGAAGGTCACATCTAATCCATCGATTAAATCCATCCTGAAAAAGATAGCAAAAGTATCTGGTCCTAAAAATCATAAATATGAAGATCAGTTCAGATAAAAAAAATTAAATTATATAAATTAAAAAATAGAAACTAAGTAAAATAAATAGAAAAGAAAATCAATGGTTGCCTCTCATGCAGCGCTTGTTTAACGTCGTTAGCTTGACGATAAGATCTCACTTTTCTATGTTGGTGTCATACCCCAAAATTTCCCTCGTACATTTGCAAACGTCATTTTATTTCGAATAAGTGACGTAACACAGTTGGTAAGGATTTGAGGTTAAAAGGTACATGAGCGAGAGGTCCCGGACTCGAATCTCACTTCTAACATTTCTCCTTTTATATTTGTTTTCTAATTTTAATTCTAACTTTATTTTCATTATTCAAAAATCATAAAAATTGCATTTTTTTTTTATTATTTTAATTTAATTTTTTACTAATTAAATAGGCATTTTTTAAAATGGTCAATTTTCACTTTTATGCATCTTTTAGTCAAAAAAATCACCAAAAATCATAAAATATTCAAAAAATCCAAAAAATGAAGTTTTTAATTTTATTTGTTCTATTTTTAACATTTTTCACAACTTGGGTAACAAGTAAAGATATTTTTAAGAAAATATTAGTTAATCATTTAAAAGATCACAATCAAATTATTTTTTATTTAAGTTTTTAATGAATAGTTAATATTTGATTTTTTTTGTTCCATATTTGTTGACCTAAGTTACACTATAAATATCACTAATTTTTACACATTATTGACAACAACTTTCTAACCCTTATTCTCACTCTCTCTCTCTTCTCACAAACACAAAAATTATTTTCTTCTCCTTCTCTCTAAAATCAAACTTCACTTTCTCTCATGAATACCATAAGAACTTCATAGCTTGTTGAAGAACAACAAGAACACTTTCAAAAAGAAACTCAAGAACTTACATCTTTCCTCCACAAACCGCCATCTGAAAGTGTTGTTTTCTTTTGATTTTATTTTGTTTGTGTGAATGGAGAAGAGAGAATACATATAGGGAAGAATATGAAATCACATGGAAAATAATCTACAAAAGACTTAGAAGAGGAAAAAAAAAGAGAAGTGGAACTCAGTCAGAACCACCGAATCAACCGGATCCGCATCACTCTTTCACGCCTTAACCTCCGACGATCCATCCACTAACACCAAAAGCACGATGGCACAGCTGGTGGCATACAAGCGCCAATCACCTTCCCAACTCGGGTTCGACACCCAGGTTTACCCTTTCTTTTTGTCAATTTTTTTTCTTTCTTCTTTCTCTACAATTTTCTTTATTTAACCACATAATTAAAATCAACCCATAACTAATTAGGACTAGGATTAGGGTTTAGACTATTAACTAATTTTTCTTACACCTTTTTGTTTAATTAATTTAATTTTAGTAATTAGGTTGTTTAATTCATTTAATTTCCATAAAATCATAAAATCACAAAAATATTTAGTTTTAATAGTTAATTCAATTTAATTGTCTTAACATTTATTTTAATTGACTATAATTAGGATTAGATTAGATTTTTTAATTAAGACTAAATTTCAATTTAAAATTCAATTAGATTAGATTTAATTTGATTTGATTTAATAATTAAATAATTTCTTCAATAATTGGTTAGATTTAGGATATTCCTAATTTAATTTAGGATTCAATTAACATTAACTTAAAATGTTTTTCTAAACATCAAATCTTTTTCATCCTCTTATTCAAATATCTTATCAATTTCTCAATTCGTCCGCTATTACTTTCTCGCATAATTTTTTTTATAATTTATGTAACTGCTCAGGGTTTGTAATAGTAATTAGGATTTTTATTTCCGTATTTTATTTCTTCATAGATTTTCATATTATGTAACTGCTAAGGGTTGTAATAGTAATTAGGCTTTTTATTTTCCGCATATTTTATTAATTATTATGTAATTGCCCCAAAGCCTTCTAATAGTTGTAGGTTTATTTTCTGCATTTATATTAATTGCGTGGTTAGTAACAATAGGGAGTGGCAAGACTATTAACTGAATCTAGATCACTAATTTACAAGATAATATAATTGAATCAGAATCAAATGATTGTTGCACCCACACACCTTTGAGGTAACCCCCTCTATTGCTGCCTTTCGATAAAATAGTCAAGTCCCTCGGATGTAGGGATATCTTAGCACCTGTTGCCTTCGATAAAATCATCATAGTCCCTCGATATAAAGATCATAGTCCCTTCGAGTTGCCTGCGATAAAAAATGATCTCGTCCCTCGATGTTGCCTCGATAGATAATGATCGTCCCTTCAAATGCTAAGGTATCCTTACTGGTTGCCTACAAATGACTATTCCATCCTCTCCTAAAGGCTTCCTACCCTTCTTATGGTATGGATAGCCCTTTCAAATAAAAGATTTAAAGAACAAGAAAGGTCCAATCTTAGGGTAGGTGCTCTTAAATGCTTGCTCAATTCAAACAAATTCAAAATTACTTTTCACACCCCTTTTTCAAATCAATTTAAAAAGGCTACGCTTATTTACAAGATAAAGTCTTTATTCAAAATCTTTTCTAAACACACACTACACTTCCTTTCAAACAATTCAAACAAAAAGTGAGCTAAGCAATTAAGAGCCCATGGGTAACCATGGATACAAAGGGTGCTTACACCTTCCCTTTGTATAATCTACCCCCCGAACTCAAAATCTTTCAAAGTTCTTTCCTGTTCTTTTTGCCTTTCTAATTGGATAAAATAAAAGTCGGTGGTGACTCTTGCTATCCGCAACATTTTTAAAAGTCAGTTCTCCCACCGTATTACAGAACTGGCGACTCTGCTGGGGATTCTTTAAAGAGGGGTTACCTTAAAGCTTAGATCACTTATAATTTGTTTGCTTTGATTGCTTTACCTTTTCAAGGGTGTTTTGGGCATTGAATGGAAGATGAATCCTACACCCGGACTCGAGTGCACCTTAAGATAGGAAGTGGCATAGTCATGGAAACCTCCTTCATGTATCTGGGGGATTGGTCAATATGAGAGTTCACACTTAAATTAGGCCTCTATGGGTGTTTGCATGCTTCTCTTATATGAGGGAGGTTCGTGTGGATATCTGTGGGTGAGTCGGAGCTTAAGGACCTTTAGTTACCTTTAACCCATCTTGGCCTTTAGGAACGTAGTAGGGGGACTACTCTTGATGTATGTTGAGGGCATAGTCGCTACCCGATACTACAACTCAGATAGGTTCTTTCTCCAAGTATCATTGCATGGTGTGTATGTATCATGTTCGAGGGTGATTTAGAGGGACTGACAATTCTGAGTAACTTTGTAGAACCTATTGCTGATTTCACCCTTATCTTTAGAAGTACCTATTGGGGAAGGGTATTTACATGGTCAGACTTCATGCAAGCCTTTAAACCTAAGGACATTTGTGTGACTTGCTTGTGTATGCTACTAACCCTTTGATTTCCTTGCAGGATTTGCTTATAGGACTCACTCGTCCTTATTACCTTATGCTTTACTTACTGCATTACATCTGCATTACATCATGACATCATAACATAACATGTTAACTAACCCTTTCAAGGATCTTAGGGATTTAGGGCGCATAATTTCAGGTGCCCATATCAAGGACTAAATTCTCATCAAGGGGTAAGAGGATTTATTTTCCTTTTGCCAGACGTCTTCAAATTCAAAGACACAATACCTATCAAGGGGCAAGAGGATTTATTTTCCTTTAGACATATACCTTCAAATTCAGAAGTATAGGTATCCCGAATCAGAGGCTATAACCCACGGGATATGGTGAGCTTGATTCTCAAAGAAGGACGTTCAGAGACTAAAAATGAAAGTTCTTCAACAAAGCTACAATTACAATGTCGCAAACTAAATTCTTTAAAGATCCTTGAAAACATTGCATTTGCATTCATAACATTGCATAACAGGTTCCCGCCATAGGTCTCTCATCCTCTCTCGCTGTTTATTTCAGCATAAATGGATCTCGAGCAATCTGTCAAAAATCTTCAGGCTCAGAATAACCAGTTCCAAGAGATGATCCTTAACTTGGCCAAGGGGCAAGAAGAATTGAAGGAACTTTTGATCAAGAAGGAGAAGGATCAACATAGGCATCAGGGTAGTCAAGGTAATTGGAAATCCAAACCTAAGCGATCATTTACTCTGTTGCACATGCCGCTGTCTCAAGTTCTACAACAACTGCTCAATCAGAACTTGATAACCCTATTTCCTCCATATTCAGTTCCTGCCAATCTTGCTCTTGTGTACAAGTATAATGCAAGATGTGCTTATCATTCGAACAGTCCTGGTCATGATACCGAAGATTGTGGACCATTGAAGCATATGATTCAAGACTTAATCGAGGACAAGATCATTAATTTCAATTCACCTGAGGAACCTCATATGGCTGATGCTATGCACAACCATGAAAGTCATAATGAACGCAACCAGTCTGTTGGGGGAGTTCTGATCTCCACGCCAGCACTACAACAACAACGTAAACAGGGCGCGCCCAAAAGACAATTCACAAAGATCAACATGACTTTGGCTGAAGCGTTACAATAGTTGCTGAAAGAAGCGATAATTACCTTGAGGGATCCTCCTGTGAAACTTAACACCTCTGCTCCTAGCTAAAAACCCAATGTGAGGTGCGCGTACCATTCCAACAGCCCTGGACATGATATAAATAGTTGTTGACCATTGAAGAATAAGATCAAGGATATGATGATGCTGGGGAAATTGAGTTTGACTCTCCTGCGACTCCTGTTAGGATCACCGCTCCCATGCCTTGTCATGACAAGACTGATTAATGTCTAGGAGGATGGACTCTTGGATCATTAGATCTACTTTAATTTGCAATTTCTATTTTGTTTGTTTAAACATTCGACTTATGATAGACATTATCTGTTTTAATAATCATCATTAGTGCATTGCATATGTTTGTCTTGAATAAATCATTTCGCTATCACTCATTTAAACTGTGTTTTTACTTTGTTTTTGTTTTGTGATATTCAACTCCTGCTAGACTGTAAGCCTTTTGAGGGAGGATGATGAAAATGATACCGCAACCTCATACAGTATGCTTTTGAACGGACTATGCTGACGATGTACATGCATTGTTTCAATTCCTAAACAGTGGAGATATAAGGATGTTAATCCCTCGTCAACCCCCTTTGAGCCTAAGAAGTAGAAGTTTTATTTCTCATACATATTAAAACCCTTAATCATAACCTGGGGCAGGGTAGTTACTCAGTTAACTCAATTATACTAGCTCTTGTTTACACAAATAATGATGGGTTCCCGCAACCATTAAATCAGGCAGTCAATATCCACCAAAAAGATAAAAGTTGTTAAGTCAAAACCTATGAAGGAGACTTATCAAAAGTCAAAACATCCCGCTGACTGTAATATCAAAATAAATAGTTCAGGCAAAAGTTGGGGATAACAAAATCAAGGTCAAAAAGAGGTTGCTAAAAATCCTTGACAAAAGAAGATATTACAAAAATAAAATATTACAAAAAGGGATGACCGCCTGTCCAAATAAACTTCCAGTACTTTAACCATCATCAAATGTCAATGTTACGGCTTCAAGACCTGTTAGAACTTAAACGCAAAGTTAACTGAGCATAGGATCGAAGAACATCACGAAGATTGGGATGGGTACAAATAAACTTTGAGCCATTATCCTTTGTTTCTTAAACAGTGAACTAAGCCACGTTACAACCCTTGAAAGTCCTAACTGAAGCATGGTTAGTTCGAAAGCATAATGTCACCAAAAAGGTATCCTGACTCCTCAAGGTTTACCACAAATGCTGAGTTGATATTTCGTTTTTACAAACATCACGTTTTTATAAACATCACGCTTTTACATCTTCTGTTTTAATGTTTTTCAAAAAAACAAGACAGACATATGCATTACATCTCATGAATTCATTATTAAACATATTTTGCTACATAATTTCAAATGTTAGCATCAGGAAGAATTTTCATAGGGTACAACTAATGTCCAAAAGTTATCTCGACAGACGAAATCATTTCAGAAGCAACGTCTCCTACGTATACAAGGGGCATGACACAGTTTATCCAGTCGATCTGGGGCAATCAAGTCAAGATTCCGAGAATCTCTCAAGAATGCCAGACAATCAGGGGCATGCATCCAAGTGGGTTCGAAGCTACTGCCTAATCGACATGGAGCATTGTCCTAAGCCTATGATTACTGGGGGCATGTCATCCATAATACACATCTCATAAAGTCCTCGCGAGGCGAATCTCTTCAAAGTCCCTACTAGCTAGGGCAAAGCTATGCAAGGCCAGTTTGACACTTCGATCAATACTCATCGGTGTGTTCCAATCAATACAAGTCCAGGAATGACAGTCACTATAACTACTGGGGGCAATGTTCAAGGCATCCACGCCTTCCCACAACGCCGGTTTCATAGGATCATATCCCCACAAATTAATCCTCAAGAAGATATCTTCAAATGTTCTCGTCCCAACAAAGACTTAGTTCCTCGATGGAGTTTACACCTTCAACACTGCCGGTTCCCCGACACTTTTCTCTTCTCCAAACAGGGTTATTCATCTCTCCTATCCCCAGTCAGGGTGCATCAAGATCAATCATTCAAATTGCTTTCATCTCCAAGCAGAAATCATAAATCCTTAGCTATGTATCTTCAATACAGGATCAAGCATCAGAGTCACAACAATACAGAGATTTATTTTCTCAAAACACTCCAAATAGCATAAGTCATACATCATATACATCACATACATATCCATACATTACATATAGAGATTCATAACAAACGCATACAGAGTTTCCTCATTTATTTTGAGGACCTCGTCTCATTCATTACATGCATCATAACATTGCATAAAACTAATACTATTGTCAAATGAATATCATCTTACAGGTATAGTGCAAAGATAATCAAGACAACGATTTAATTCTGACACTCATCCAAGACAAAAGATTTAATTCTGATACTTAGTTCCGGATATTCTCCAGAGATAGTTCAGAGATAATCGTTTCTTAAGTTCTAAATCAGTTACTACACAAGGTATTGAGACGATCGACATTACAAGATCTAAATTGGTTACCCCACAAGGTGTCGAGACGCTCAATATTCCAAGATCTAAATTCATCAATACAAACGGTGGAGACAATCATTCCAAGATCTAAATCAGTTACCCCACAAGGTGCTAAGACGATCGACATTACAAGATCTAAATTGGTTACCCCACAAGGTGTCGAGACGATCAACAATCCAAGATCTAAATTCATCAATACAAACGGTGGAGACGATCATTCCAAGATCTAAATTGGTTACCCCACAAGGTGCTGAGACGATCGACATTACAAGGTCTAAATTGGTTACCCCACAAGGTGCCGAGACGATCAAAAATCCAAGATCTAAATTCATCAACACAAATGGTGGATACGATCATTCCAATATCTAAATCAGTGGCTATACACGGCGCTGAGACAATCAACTTATCCGAGATCTAAATTAGTTACTTTACACGGTACTGAGACGATCGAAGATCCAAGATCTATATCTATCATCACAACGGTAGAGACGATCATCTTCTCAATATCTAAATCTGTTACTATACAAAGTACTAAGACGATCGACATTTAAACCAATCTAACAAGTTAGGTGGCATCTTTAAGCCCACTTCATATTTTCTGCTGATGGCATCTCTAAGCTGATCCCCGACACAGGTTCAGGTACCAGCAAGCGCAAATTTTTGGGTATTCTAGGGTACTATCCTCTTCCACCTTCAGATGCCAATTGGTATACAAACTACTCTACATCCTAAGGTTTAAGAAGATTAAACAGGGGCAGCTGTCATACCCCAAAATTTGCCCTCATACATTTGCAAACGTCATTTTATTTCGAATAAGTGACGTAGCACAATTGGTAAGGATTTGAGGTTAAAAGGTACATGAGCGAGATGTCCCGGGCTCGAATATCACTTCTAACATTTCTTCTTTTATATTTGTTTTCTAATTTTAATTCTAACTTTATTTTCATTATTCAAAAATCATAAAAATTGCATTTTTTTATTATTTTAATTTAATTTTCGCACTAATTAAATAGACATTTTTTAAAATGGTCAATTTTCACTTTTATGCATTTTTTAGTCAAAAAATCACCAAAAATCATAAAATATTCAAAAAATCCAAAAAAGGAAGATTTTAATTTTATTTGTTCTATTTTTAAACATTTTTCACAACTTGGGTAACAAGTGAAGATATATTTAAGAAAATAATAGTTAATCATTTAAAAGATCACAATCAAATTATTTTTGATTTAAGCTTTTAATGAATAGTTAATATTTGATTTATTTTTGTTCCATATTTGTTGACCTAAGTTACACTATAAATATCACTAATTTTTATACAATATTGACAACAACTTTCTTACCCTTATTCTCACTCTCTCTTCTCACAAACACAAAAATTATTTTCTTCTCCTTCTCTCTAAGATCAAACTTCACTTTCTCTCATGAATACCATAACAACTTCATAGCTTGTTGAAGAACATCAAGAACACTTTCAAAAAGAAACTCAAGAACTTACATCTTTCTCTCACTGTAGAACCGAGTGGTTCAACGCGCATCTTTCCTCAACAAACCGCCATCGAAGCCCTCAGGTGGTGTTGTTTATTTTTTATTTTTGTAAGCTTTTATTGGTTCAATTGATGGCCATGTTTATTATTCTGAAAGTGTTGTTTTCTTTTGATTTGATTTTGTTTGTGCGAATGAAGGAGAGAGAATACATATGGGGAAGAATATGAAATCACATGGAAAATAATCTACTAAAGACGTAGAAGAGGAAAACAAAAGAGAAGTGGAACTCAGTTAGAACCACCGAATCAACCGGATCCGCATCACTATTTCACGCCTTAACCGCCGGCGATCCATCCACTAACACCAAAAGCACGATGGCACAGCTGGTGGCATACAAGCGCCAATCACCTTCCCAACTCGGGTTCGACCCCCAGGTTTACCCTTTCTTTTTGTCAATTTTTTTTCTTTCTTCTTTCTCTACAATTTTCTTTATTTAACCGCATAGTTAAAATCAAACCATAACTAATTAGGACTAGGATTAGAGTTTAGACTATTAATTATTTTTTCTTTCACCTTTTTGTTTAATTAATTTAATTTTAGAAGTTAGGTCGTTTAATTCATTTAATTTCCATAAAATCATAAAATCACAAAAACATTTAGTTTTAATAGTTAATTCGATTTAATTGTCGTAACATTTATATTAATTGACTATAATTAGGATTAGATTAGATTTTTTAATTAAGACTAAATTTCAATTCAAAATTCAATTAGATTAGATTTAATTTGATTTGATTTAATAATTAGATAATTTTTTCAATAATTGGTTAGATTTATGATATTCATAATTTAATTTAGGATTCAATTAACATTAACTTAAAATATTTTTCTAAACATCAAATCTTTTTCATCCTCTTCTTCAAATATTTTCTCGATTTCTCAATTCGTCCGCTATTTACTTTCTCGAGTAATTTTTTTTATAATTTATGTAACTGCTAATGGTTTGTAATAGTAATTAGGATTTTTATTTCCGTATTTTATTTCTTCATAGTTTTTCATATTATGTAACTGCTAAGGGTTGTAATAGTAATTAGGCTTTTTATTTTCTGCATACTTTATTAATTATTATGTAACTGCCCCAAACCCTTGTAATAGTGGTAGGTTTATTTTCTGCATTTAATTTCTGCCTTTCCCGTTTTGGTTATGTAACCCCCCTCCCGAAGCCTTGTAATAGCGTAGGAACTTTTAATTTCCACACTTTATTTTTCTGCATGATATTAATTGCGTGGTTAGTAACAATAGGGAGTGGCAAGACTATTAACTGAATCTAGATCACTAATTCACAAGATAATATAATTGAATCAGAATCACATGATTGTTGCACCGACACACCTTTGAGGTAACCCCCTCTATTGCTGCCTTTTGATAAAATAGTCAAGTCCCTCGGATGTAGGGATACCTTAGCACCTGTTGCCTTCGATAAAATCATCATAGTCCCTCAATATAAAGATCATAGTCCCTTCGAGTTGCCTACGATGAAAAATGATCTCGTCCCTCGATGTTGCCTCGATAAATGATAAGGTATCCTTACTGGTTGCCTACAAATGACTATTCCATTCTCTCCTAAAGACTTCCTACCCTTCTTATGGTATGGATAGACTTATGGCAAACGATGATTCTCGATGACCCGATACATCCAATGAAAAGACTACCTATCCTCCTTATGGTATGGATAACCCTTTCAAATAAAAGATTTAAAGAACAAGAAAGATCCAATCTTAGGGTAGATGCTCTTAAATGCTTGCTCAATTCAAACAAATTCAACATTACTTTTCACACCCCTTTTTCAAATAAATTCAAAAAGGCTATGCTTATTTACAAGCTAAAGTTCTTATTCAAAATCTTTTCTAAACACACTACACTTCCTTTCAAACAATTCAAACAAAAAGTGAGCTAAGAAATTAAGAGCCCATGGGTAACCATGGATACAAAGGATGCTTACACCTTCCCTTTGTATAATCTACCCCCCGAACTAAAGTCTTTCAAAGGTCTTTCCTGTTCTTTTTGCCTTTCTAATTGGATAAAATAAAATTTGGTGGCGACTCTTGCTATCCGCAACATTTTAAAAGTCAGTTCTCCCACCGTATTACAGTTGGTATTGGCGAGTGTATCAAGGTTTGACCAGAGTAGTCAATCGGCAAGTCACCTCTTTTATATAACTTTAATAATTGTCCATTCACCACGAAAGGAGCGCATGAATTATTCTTGATTTCTAATGCTCCAGACCTCAAAACTTTTGTTACTTCGAATGGGCCTGTCCATCTTGAACGTAGCTTACCAGGAAAAAGGCATAATTTGGAATTAAACAGAAGAACAAGGTCGCCTATATTGAAATATTTCTTAATGATTTTCTTATCATGCCACATCTTTGTTCTTTCTTTATATATGATGGCATTCTCATATGCATTCAGGAGGAGTTCCTCTAACTTATGTATGTCCAAAATACGTTTTTCTCCAGCTTTCAGGTAGCCTAGGTTTAAAGATTTTATAGCCCAATAGGCTATGTGTTCTAATTTAAAGGTAAGTGGCGGGACTTTCCATAGACCAATTGGTAGGGGGTAGTTCCAATAGGGGTTTTATAGGCTGTTTTATAAGCCCATAGAACATCCTTTAGCTTTCCAGACCAGTCTTTTCTGGATATTGAAACAATTTTCACTAGGATCTGCTTGATTTCCCTATTTGATACCTCTACTTGGCCATTGGCTTGTGGGTGATATGGTGTTGCTACTCTATGTTTGACTTCGTACTTAGAAGTTTTTCAAATATCTTGGATATAAAATGCAATCCTTCATCACTTATGACTAACCGGGGTGTTCCAAACCTTGGGAATATAATGTTCTTGAATAATTTGACTATTATTCTAGTGTCATTTGTGGGTGTCATAATTACTTCTATCAACTTGGACACATAGTCGACTGCTACTAGAATGTACTTATTTCCCATTGAGGATGGAAAAGTTCCCATGAAATCTATACCTCATGTTAGACGCTAGGCTTAAGGATCTAGAGGGGGGTGAATAGATCTCTCAGAGTTTTTCGGAATTATTTCAAACTTAAGCGAAAGCGGTTCAGGATCGACTCGCGTCTAATCCGGACCGCTATTGAAAAGGTTGTATATGTGATAAAACCACAAGATAATTGGGATTAACAATGAAAGGATAGATTATAGAATCAATTCGTAGCTCTCATGAAAAACGATTAACTTCTGATTTGATAAACTTTGTTTGCAATGCTTTGATAATGGATGAAGCAGAATCACAAACACTTGGTGATAATATCCAAATTGATTGTGATTCAATATGTGGTGAATTGTGATGTTTACGAAGGTTCTTAAAAGACAATTTTAACACTTGAATCGTTGATCAGTTTGCAATTATAACCAAGTACGAAAAGAACGTAAATGAAAAGACAAAAGCGACAACAACACGATATTTGTTCAGGCAGTTCGTCGATCGTCCTCGCTACGACTACATCTGCCCCCAATTCCAAACGGGAATTGGGATGTCTTTCATTATTATTGAAAACAGTTTATACAAAGAAGATAACAAAGCGATAAACAATAAACCAATTATGTTGATCCTTTGAATCTTCTTCCCCCTTAATCTTGAGCCAGATTAAGGTCTTCCAAGAGCTTCACTTTGATCCCTTTTCTGCAGTGTCTTGAATTGCTTGAACCCTTGTTCTTCAATCTTCACACTCAGTTGGATCCTTGATGAAGTCTCTTGATAAAAACCCCCAAAATTCACCAATCTTGGAGGACAAAACCCGCGGATTTTATTCACCAAAAACCCCACAAATCTTCACCCACTAGGAATCTTCAATTTCGTTCCATGGACGTTATCGATCTTGATCGCAAACCCTCAACGCAAAAATGATTGTGTGTAGTTGTGTTGGAGTTGAGAAGAAGATCGAAGATGAGAAGCCTTTGTGTCTCTTTTAGTTGTTGGTGTTCATTTGCAATAAATGACATAAAAGAATATATATGGGAGCTAGTGTATTGATACAGAGCAAACAAACAATTTTGGCCTTTTTGAGAAGATAGGTTGACCTGTTTTATTGATTAGGTCGACCTAACAGAAGCAGTTTTAGTTGAGTTGAAATTGTTCCCAGTTAGGTTGACCTGTTAGGTTGACCTGTTGAAGGTTTAGGCCGACCTAAAGTCAGTTGTTTCCAGTTAGGTTGACCTGTTGAAGGTTTAGGTCGACCTAAAGTCAGTTGTTGCCAGTTAGGTCGACCTGTTGAAGGTTTAGGTCGACCTAAAGTCAGTTGAAATGCGTTCTTGGGACTTTTCTTCAGTTTAGGTCGACCTAGGAGTTTGGGTAGGTCGACCTAACAGTGACATGTGTAAATTCCTTCAATTTAGGTCGACCTAGGAAGGTGAGTGGGTCGACCTAACAGTGGCATGTTTGTATCTTCTTTGTTTGCCTTAATTTGAGTCGACCAAATGATGCACTGGGTCGGCCTAGTTGATGCAAAACCATATGTTGAGTAATTTGAGCTTTATAGGTTGACCTTGACACAGAGTAGGTCGACCTACATTGTCTTAGATAGCCAAAACTTAATTTTCCTTGAGTCATCCACTTGTGCTTTTGTGTTTGCTCACTTATGATGTTTGCCATGAATCGAAAACTCCTTGGTGAGTATAGGCTTGTACTTACATACTCCCCCTTTTTGATGATGGAAAACATTTGATTAAATGACGAAAGCTCCCCCGGTCTTGTATGCGTAAGCTCCCCCGTACTAAGCTCCCCCGTACTCTCAACTCATCTCCCCCTTTGACAACATCAAAAGAAAGAAACCAGGAGAATAGTAGAAGAGAATAACAAAATAATCTAAACAAAACAATGTCTTACATAACATAATAGTAAAAAATAGAGCATAATATCCAAACATATTTAAAGGTACAAACCAAGCTTAAGTTCAAGTAATAAAAGACATAATAACATGACAGAAATGAGATGCAATGCAATGAAATGAACTAATGCAATGCTCGCTAACGTCTGCCCAAACATGTTAGATGTATGCTTATTCTACTATTTTTATGCCCAAACATGATATGTTATGAGTAATGACAACATATACATGTAAATAAGATAGGTGGAGAAGCATATAAGAAGTCACTATAAACGTGTTAATTGATAGCATATTATATCATCAATGATATTTTTGGAAGTGAACAACAAACATGTTACCATTTTCTCAACTTGCAGATATCTTGTCATCTTTGTCAATGTAGCCCGATCCTTGATTGACTTCATACTACCTTCATACTAAGAGAAGTGTTAGCTTGAGCATAATCAAAGTATAGAGTTAAAAGTAATTAAATAAATAAAAAAATGTTTAGCTCAAATTAGAGATATCTAATATCCCTAATTCTCTGCGAATGGTGAAGAATTGCTCGGTTGCAAGAGGTTTGGTGAAGATATTGTCATACCCTAATTTTTGACCCCCCTGAGATGGCATATCTTCAGGATTTTTCATCAGGTCAAGACAAGTTCCCAGAGCAGTCACTTCTCCATCTGGTATCCAATCGAGGATGCTCAAAGACAAGAAAGCTCAGGCAAAGGATCAATCAATACAAGGATTAGTCCCTAATACAATCATGAGGCTCAAAGACTTCACTTTTCTCATCTATGATTGATTAGACATCCAGTCATATGAGTACAGGTTTACTCAGGTCACCAGACTAGGGTTTTGAGCCTATCAAGGACTAAAATCAGGGATCACTTTTGGGAAACCCTAAAAAGCCTCAGAGAACCATTCAAAGACATCAATCATCTTCAAATAACTCATATTACAAGATCTACTGGACATCACACTTCAATTCAAAGTCTACAGTCATTATTTTCACATGGTCGACAAATTAGGGTTTTGACCTAATTCACCAAGATAGTTGACTTTTAATCAGGGCATGAATCCAAAACTCAAGACATGATTCAAGAATCTCTACTACCTCAATATAATCCATTTACATCATTCATTTGAGGAAAAGATCTTGTTTCTACACAAAAGCCCAAAAATTCACTTCGTCAGGAAAAAGTCAACTGTGAAGGATCATCATTGACTTTTAAGGTTTTTGGTCAAAAAATGACTTTCAAAGATCAATATCATCAATATATGGATGTCAAAGTCATTTGACCAAAGAAATTCAAAGAAATTCATCAAGGAGCGAAAAGTCGGGAATTAGGGTTTTTGAAGGCATGGTGAGAACTCAAAATTTCACCTACACAACTCAAAAAACTTCCAACATGAAAGTTGTAGATCTTGCAAAATAAAACAACATCTTACAAAGGAACTTTTTTCAAAAGATCAACCATTTATGAAGTTTTGGAAATTTTGAAGTTTAGGTCATAAACACTTAGAAATTTTTCTAAGTGTTTTAACCTAGTTTTCATCCAACTTTGGGCTCATTTTTCACAAATTTCCCAAATGATTCTGAAGAAGACATAAAATAATGATTTGAAGTAGATGTTTAGGGCTTTCCAAATTGTGTTCAACCTTCTCCAAATTCAATTTGAGCTAGGAGTTATGCTTGTTCAAAGTTGGCCTCATGAAGTGAAATTATAGGTCATGTACAATTTGAAACTTTGCAATTTTGTGCATTTTGCTTCACTAAATGATGCTACACGACCTCTAATACATCTGAAGACATGCCATACATTCAAATTCATCATTGCATGAGGATTAGAGAAGATTCCCAAAAACAAAGGCATGTGATTATGTAATGATTGCATTTTTGAATTTATGGCAAATGGTGAATCATCAAGGAATCTTGCTCTAAGCCAATTAGAACTCTCCTCTGAATCAGAAATGTTCCCTAAGATCATGCAAGATCAATGGTTGGGGAAGCTAGCCCGAAAATGCATCATTGCATTTGGGATATTTTCAAACTTTCTTCATGGCTAAGAAACCAAACTCACCTCATTAAGCAAGCTTACTATGATCAATTACTCTGAACCAATTCCCTATAAATAGAGGCCTCATTCTCATTCAGAAACCACACCAAAGCAACTCAATTCCTTGCTTTCTCTTTCTCTTCTCATGCTTATTGTTTTTCAAAGTTCTTTGGCAAGAAGAATCGTTTTCTTCAAACCAGAGCTCATCTTTGGAAAGTAAGCATTCTAACATCTCAAGGGAGGTCATTTGAGGTGATCCAAGCGCCTGGATCACTTCTGTAAGTGGAGGAACACCATTGTTGCTCTCACTTTGGAGCATTTGCAGTTGGAGGTCCATGGAGTAATTCAGGAGGTTCTGAGCCAAGCCAATCATCCAGCCACATTCCTCAGGTCATAGTAAAGCTAACCAGATGGCTGCAGCTCATCTGTAACTCAAGAATCAACATCCTCCATGTTCACTTGAAGCTGAAATCGAGGGAGGACCATAGAGCAATTCAGGAGGATTCAAGCTCCAACAAGCATTCAGTTAGCATCATTGAGTCTCAGGGAAGCTATTGAGATCATTCATTCAAGCCCAGGTGCTCTCAATCATCCTCACGACCTCCATTTTCAGAGGTAAGTTCCTGAACCTCACTTCTCTAATTTAAGTACTCTTTGTGAAATAGCTCAATTCTATCTTGTTCAGCATCATCAGAGGATTGAAAACCCTCTATCATCATCCATTTATCTTGCAGTATAGTCATTTAATTTGATTTTGAAATTTTAGGGTTCTTCACGATTTCTGGTAAATTAGTTAGATGTAGTTAATATTAATTCATGTTAGTTACATATTTAGAATCGTGAGTGAATTTAGAGCAAGTTTCATGTTTACATCATTGTAAATGGTTGAGAGTTGAGAGAGTTCAGAAATTTGAATTGATGGAGCTTGAGGTTGAAGACGAAGATGGAGGGTGGCGCCATTTTTCAAATCTCTGAGCAAAGTTTGTTTTATTTTTAATGATAGGCATTCCCTTAACGACTGAACAAACTTGCCCTAGTGGCCTCCCATACGCCCTTAGTATCATCATGCCTCAAGTCTGGGGTTCGAATCCCCCTCGCCCCAGACTTTTTGATTCTTTTATTTTTCAAGGATTTGCAACTTGTTTTGAAACATAACCAAATGAAGGCAAGTCACTATCACCACACGCGCGTTGGCTCAGTGGTGTTTGTTTTGAGTGTGTGGCCTAGAGGGCGTGGGTTCAAACCCTCCAAGGGCCAAAACTATTTTTTTACACACAATTTCTTTCATTTTCTCACAAAACTTCACATATTTATTTAACCTATCAAATTAATTTATTTTCACTTCATTTTTCACACACTTATCATTTAATATACCTATTTTGTGAATAATCAAAAAAATCATAAAAATATTATGTATTTCTTGAATTTTAATTAGGTTTAAAATAGTATGTTTTAGGTGTTTTCTTAAATACTTTAATACATATTTTCACTTTGTTTTAACCTAAATCATTTTGTAAATAAAGTTCATGATAAAACCCTAATTGTTTAGGTCTTAATTAAGTAAAAAATCTTTATTTTTACTTTAATTAAGTTGACTTTTGTCAAATCTCAAAACTGTTTTCAATCTCCAAATAAATCAAATGATTAGGGTTTTCAAACAACAAAACCTTGTATCATTCAAAATCATTTTCAATTGCTTTTACACCAGTACTGTAAAGTGTAAGTACTGGGCCTCTAATAGAGTGTAAGTCCCAAAAACCTTCTCTTCTTAGCTTGTTTTCAAAATTGTATTTTCAAAATCTTCTTTCTGTTTTCAAAACATTCTTCTGGTATTTGAAGGGCATTATTCCCGGTGAAACTCTTCAGATACCTATGTGACCTTTGTCCATCTTCACTTCTTCTGTTTTCAAAAACCATTAACTGTTTATCATATATATATTCAACTATTATCAACAAAACAACAAAAATTACTGTTGAGGCTCTGTACATACTTCTTCAATGGCCTCCACTCCATCCAGGTTAGGCTTTACAAGCTTTCAATTTACAGTCTTTATTTAAATTACTGTCAAATATAAACTGTGCATATATTAGTTTAGAACTACGTTTGAGTATAAACCTTAGGACAGTTAAACTATATATATATTATAGGAATATGACCTAGGATTGAGAATGTCTTCCCGGTGAAGGCTCTTTCCTAATTAGAGATCTGTAGTTCAAACCCCCCAAGATGAATTATTCCCGGTGAAACATCTTGGCAAAAACCTTAGAATCCAAATAATAGGACACATCCATCCAAAGAGGAATTATTCCCGGTGAAACCTCTTACCTATTTGCTTAGAGCCAAAATAAGTTCAAGACCACATAGCTTTCTCTTGTGCTATAACAAGGACCCTCGACGACCCTCGATTAGCCTCCTCTTGGGCTTTGTACAAGGACCCACAGGCTTCTTAAAAGCATTTCCAGCTTCCTCTTGAGCTTGTATACAAGGACCCATCAGGTTTCTTATAAACATAGGAACAGGTCTTTAGTCACCTTTTAGCCTACCCTGGTGAGTTTCTTCCAATTTAAACCAGATTTTAAACAAGTTAAGTTTGTCTCAATTTTGCATTGAGTACACCTTTTGGAATGAGAGACATGGATAGTCTCTGTCACCCTTATCTTCATCAATCTTCCTTAGCAGAGTCTAGGATCCATGTTTGATCATCCTCAGCATTGAGTCAGCCTTCATCTTGGGCTTTAAACAAGAAGTCTCCACTAGATAATCTTTCTGCCATTCATTTCAATAAAAATCCCCTGGAAAGGGTTAGCCTCCAACATCTGTCTAAAATAAAATCCCTGGAAAGGGTTAGCTTCCACACATTCATTCATTTCAATAAAAATTCCCTGGAAAGGGTTAGCCTCCAAAGTCAATTAAAATCAATCCATCATTTCAATAAAAATCCCCTGGAAAGGGTTAGCCTCCAAAGTCAATTAATAAAAAGTCAAAAAAAATAAAGATTCATTTCTCTTAGGAGATAATTTCCCCAAAAGATTCAAAACCCCTGGAAAGGGTCAGCCTCCAAAAACATGATAAAAGTCAGTCTTTTAATAGACAAATTCACCAACTGAGTCAAAATCCCTGGAAAGGGTTAGCTTCCAAAGAAAAACAGTCTTTTTAATCTCCAGTAGAGTTAAAACCAACAAAAACAGTTAGCCTCAACCTTGGGCTTCATGCAAGGCACCAAACAATAAAACTCCCCTGTCAAGAGTCAGCCTCAACCTTGGGCATTGTACAAGGCAGATAATAGAGTCTCCCCAGTGAGTTCTTCATCATTCAGTAGCCACAACCTTGGGCTTTGTACAAGGCCGATAAACCATACTTTCATGTGTCAAAGATTCCTAACACTTAGGATCTTTCCCCATATAGTCATCCATACTCAATTCATTTATTTAAGAGTCTGCCACAACCTTGAGCTTTGTACAAGGCAGAAAATAATGTTTTCCCTAGCTAGAGTCAGCCACAACCTTGGGCTTTGTACAAGGCACACAAAATAGAGTCATTCATTCAATTATCCTCAACAGTCAGCCACAACCTTGGGCTTTGTACAAGGCACATAAATAGAGTCTCCCTAAGTAGAGCCAGCCTCAATTCTGGGCTTTGTACAGAACACTAAAATACCCTGTAATTAATCCTCAATGGAGTCATCTCCCAGAGTCAATAATATTAATTAATCAATCAAAAAGCCTCAAGCTTGGGCCTCATACAAGCCAGCTAAAGTCAAATCTTTTATACAGTAGATAGACATAGCTTATCTCTATAGAGAGATATTTTTACTACTCTACCACATTCAAACAAACAAACATTTCAATTTCAATTTCAATCAAAGTCTCCCATTTAGGACTCTGAAAGACATGCTCTGGCACATCCCCAGACTTGTACACTTTCCCTAATTTGGACGAGCATCTTTCTTTCATTTAAGAGGCATCTGACTGGCATACTTGCACACACAAGTAAGGTCCCCCTCTTGAATGAAATGAATCCAGTTATTCTGTCACTCTTTCAAAATGTTTGTGGTAGAATAGTACAAATACCTCTCTGTAGAGATGATTTCATATCTCTTTACTGTAAACAGAGATTTAATTCCAAGCTTCAACCTTGAGCTTCAAACAAGGCACCAAAAAAAAAACAAACAATTATTTTCCCTAGTTAGTTCCCCGAACTACATTAAGCTCTGACTTCCACTAGGGATATGTAGGCATGAGGTTCACAAGGAATCTCAGCGAGCTAATAAAATACCAAAAATAGTCAGTCTGTCTGTCTGTCTGTCTTTTCAAATCAAATCAATTCCTTCTCCTAACACAAAGGAGAAACTTTCCCAATCATTAGCAGCAAACACAATCACAATGACACAGAGAAGGTTCCTGTAGAGTACTACAGATATGTAGGGTGTTTAAACACTTCCCTATGTATAACCGACCTCCCGGACTCCAGAATTTCTAGTCTAGGTGAAATCCCCACACTTAGCAAACTCCTAGGGTTTAGTTGAGATCTTTTTTCCCCTTTCCTACTCGTAGGACAATAAGAAAGTTCGTGTGATATCGTAGGAAGAACTGAAATAAAATTCATCCCGCCACGGGCGCATTCTCCTTCCAAATTTCGCGTGAAGGGTCTAGCGTGCCGTCCTCCCAAGTGAAACGGGGAGGTAAAAGAAAACGACACCACAGAAAAATGGCGACTCTGCTGGGGATATAAGTGTTAAAAACCTTGGTTTTTCATCCGAACCAATGGTTGACCTGTTGCTGGTCCAGCCCCAATGAGGAATTAGGGATGCCAAATTCCCCCTCAAACAAGAGAGGTCCTGCCTAACCTCTGTGTCATATCATGTGTTTGCTGCATTTATATTTGTTTATTTTTGTTTATTCTGTATCGGGAAAGGGCTTGATTCCCCCTTGTGGTGAGAAATCCTATACCCGGATTTAAGTGCAACATAAGATAGGATGGAGGATGTCTTCCCGGTGAAGGCCCTCTAATCTTGGTTTCCAAGTCTACTCTTGGGATTTGCCTGGCTGGTTGTGATTAACTGCGCCACTGCGTTCCGAGACTGATTTGTACCAGGAGGACCTAGAAACACATTAACCCCACTTAAAGCCTTTTTTAGGACGTAGAGCGGTGATTACGGAAGTAATTGTCACGCAGATACTACACTCAGAGAAAACTCTCTTATAGATACCAATCAACGTATCTTTAAGGTTGAGCAAAAAACTCTGAGACCCTTAGAACCCGTTCTACAGGTACAAAAATCCTTAACCTTAGTTTACCATTGGGGCGGGGATCGCGTTTGGACTTCATGACCACTATACCCTTCAACGCCATGTTTGTTTAAAACTCTTGTGTGTGCATTCATGCATTCATGCATCATTCATTAATAAACAACTAAAACAAAAAGAGTCTTTTTCGAGTCATTTTTCAAGGAAACTAAATAACGAACGTTTTGAACTTCATAGAAAGAGAGAAACGGAGAAAGGACTTAAGGATCTATACCATGGATTACGGAAGAAAGAGAGCTAGGAAATACACCTTCAAGATTCCCCAGGTCGAGGAACTGGGAAAGCTCGGAAAACTGGTGGTCAACCCCCAGGCTTTCAAGGAGAAGTATGGAAAACTTCTGCCTTTGCTCAATACCAACATGGTGGATGGGATCCTTCCCACCTTGGTACAGTTTTACGATCCAACGTATCACTGCTTCACCTTTCCAGATTATCAGCTCATGCCTACGTTAGAGGAGTACTCTCGTCTGATTGGAATACCCGTGTACGCGCAAGATCCGTACTCCGGTTTGGAAAAGAATCCTGACGACATTATCATTGCTGCAACTACTCCTTTGAACGTAGTCGACATCAGAACTCATATGGTGAGTAGAGGAGGAATTCAAGGATTGCCCTCCAAATTCCTGTTTGATCAAGCTCGGTACTTCGTCAGCATCCAAGATATGAGAGCCTTTGAGGAAATCTTGGCTTTGCTTATCTACGGATTGTTTTTGTACCCTAACATTAACGATTTCGTCGACATCAACGCAATTAAGATCTTCTTAATTGGAAATCCAGTTCCAACCTTGCTTGCGGATGCTTATCACTCTGTGCATTCAAGAAACCTGCAGCGAGGAGGATTAATCACATGCTGTGTACCGTTGTTATACAAATGGTTTGTTTCGCACCTGCCAAAGTCTAGCGCTTTCTGGAACATAAGGGATGGCCTTTACTGGTCACAGAAAATCATGTCTCTCACTCATACGGACATTGAGTGGTGTAGTCCTGACAACGACGAAACCAAGATCATCTTCAGTTGCGGAAGTTTTCCCAACATACCCCTTATTGGAACTAAGGGAGGAATTAGTTACAATCCAGCTTTAGCCCGTCGTCAATACGGCTATCCCATGAAAAATATTCCAAGTAACATTCAATTGGAGGGTCTGTTCTTCAAGAACATCGACGATCACGGCAACATGCTGAAGAAGGAAATTGTCCAAGCCTGGCGTCTTGTTCACAGCAAAGGGAGAAGATTGTTAGGAAAACATCTTTGCATCTCCCTGGATCCTTACCTTCAATGGGTACGCATCAGAGCATTCAAGCTCAGGATGCCATATCAACATCAAGAGCCTATTCCCCTAAGGGAACCAATTTACCTTTTCTCCACCGATGTTGAAAAACTGCAAGCGGCATTAAACAAGGTATGCCAAGAAAGGAATGCTTGGAGGAACAAGTATCGAATTGTCAACATGGAAAATGTTGAAATTCAAAACATCCTAAAAAGGAAGGATGAGTTACTTGAAGTACTCGATCGACAAGTGACACAATCATCACTTTCTCATCATATCCCTCCTGCTTCCTGGATCATCGATCAGCTCACGTCAGAGAACGCTCAGCTCAAGAAACAGAAGAAGATGTTAGAACGTGAAGTCGGCTCATCATCAAAGTTTTAGAGTCCTTTCTCTCAGTTTCTCTGTATTTCCATTTTCAAAGTGTGTAAAAAATGGCGTTTTCGCTTAATTAATAAAAGTTTGATGTTTCATAACGTAATTATGGTGTTTCCTTGAAAAATAATAACTTAATTGCATACCATATGTAACACCCTGGATTTCCGCTTACCCCGCAGGGCTTCCGGCCTACCAAGCATGTCACCAGCTTAATCAATAATCCCCCCTAGGTCCGCTTATCGGCTGCCTAGGAAATATTGTTTTTGCCTCCCGCAGGAATCGAACCATGTACCTAGGGGTTAAGTACATATTCATAGCAATTCCTGCTACCAATTGACCATATGGTCAAGTGGTAGCAGGAATTGCTATGAATATGTACTTAACCCCTAGGTACATGGTTCGATTCCTGCGGGAGGCAAAAACAATATTTCCTAGGCAGCCGATAAGCGGACCTAGGGGGGATTATTGATTAAGCTGGTGACATGCTTGGTAGGCCGGAAGCCCTGCGGGGTAAGCGGAAATCCAGGGTGTTACATTATTGGTAGCAGGAATTGCTATGAATATGTACTTAACCCCTAGGTACATGGTTCGATTCCTGCGGGAGGCAAAAACAATATTTCCTGGGCAGCCGATAAGCGGACCTAGGGGGGATTATTGATTAAGCCGGTAACATGCTCGGTTGGCCGACACGGTTGATGCGTGCAGCGGATATCGGGGTGTTACATTAAAAAGGCGCCTTTTTAATGTAACACCCCGATATCCGCTGCACGCATCAACCGTGTCGGCCAACCGAGCATGTTACCGGCTTAATCAATAATCCCCCCTAGGTCCGCTTATCGGCTGCCCAGGAAATATTGTTTTTGCCTTCCGCAGGAATCGAACCATGTACCTAGGGGTTAAGTACATATTCATAGCAATTCCTGCTACCACTTGACCATTTGGTCAATTGGTAGCAGGAATTGCTATGAATATGTACTTAACCCCTAGGTACATGGTTCGATTCCTGCGGAAGGCAAAAACAATATTTCCTGGGCAGCCGATAAGCGGACCTAGGGGGGATTATTGATTAAGCCGGTAACATGCTCGGTTGGCCGACACGGTTGATGCGTGCAGCGGATATCGGGGTGTTACACCATACATCGCTTTAGTCGTACGCACTGACACGAGAATTGTCGCGGATCTAAGAGTTACTTTCCTTTCTCCAGAAAGAGAGGAGGAGAAGGAGGTGAACAAAGACTTTCAAGCTGTCTCATCCATACAACACTCGTTCAAGTCGCAAGAAAAGAATGGAAGACTTTGAGCAAGAGAATGAAGAACTCAGAGAAGAGATTAATACTCTCAAAGGTACTGTTGAAAGACTCAATAGTATGGTAGAAGCCCTGGTAGTTGCGCAGAATCGACCAACGCCAGAAGAACCGCAAAGGACTGTGGTTTCCGAGATTGTTTCTACTCCTATTCCTCAGTATACCATGCCGCCTGATCGACCTTGGGGCATGCCGTATAACTTTACTCCAGAAGGTTACATACCTCCAGCTTCTGAAGCTCCAAAAGTCACCATGGATATGCGTCCACCGGAGGGTTACAAACCTCTGGAAATTGAAGTTCCAAGAGCAACGGCAATGGGTTTCGCACAACAGAATGCTGAGATTCCGAGATCTGCTGTCATGGCTTCTCCACAGCCCATTATGCATACTTTTCCCCCGCAAGGCGGACAAGTATATCATCACGCCCCAAGTGAGGATGCTGGCGTGTATGAAAGATTGGACGAGTTCCAAGAACAGTTTCTGCAAATGCAGAAGGAACTCAAGACTCTCCGAGGACAAGATCTATTTGGAAAGAATGCTGCAGACCTCTGTCTGGTTCCAAATGTTAAGATTCCTCACAAGTTCAAAGTACCAGAATTCGAGAAGTACAAAGGGAATTCATGCCCACAAAGTCATCTCGTAATGTACGCTCGAAGAATGTCAACTCAGACTGATAATCAACAATTGCTCATTCATTATTTTCAAGACAGCCTGACTGGTGCTGCACTCAAATAGTACATGAACTTGGACAGTTCAGAGATTCGTACTTTTCGAGACCTCGGAGAGGCCTTCGTCAAACAGTATAAGTACAATCTGGATATGGCTCCCGACAGAGATCAACTCCGGGCCATGACTCAAAAGGATAGAGAAAGCTTCAAGGAATACGCTCAGAGATGGCGTGAAGTTGCTGCTCAAATTTGTCCACCACTTGAAGAGAAAGAAATGACAAAAATCTATCTCAAAACTTTGAGTCCATTTTACTACGGACGAATGGTTGCAAGTGCACCAAGTGACTTTACCGAGATGGTAAACATGGGTGTGCGTTTAGAAGAAGCAGTTCGAGAAGGACGCTTGAACAAAGAACCAGAATCTTCTATTGGTCCAAGGAAGTATGGAAGCTCTTTCCAGAAGAAAAAGGATCAAGATGTCAGTAATGTCTTGCACAAAATCAAGAAGAAATTCCAACCTCAAGTTGCAGCAAAACTCCGGTTGTTAACTCAGCGCCAGCTTATCAACCTCAGGTCTCGCAACAACAAATTCAACAAAGGTCGCAGCAACCTCAGCAGCAGGTTCGACCTCCAAATTACAACAATCGGGCTCCAAGGTATCCTGCCTTTGACCCCGTACCAATGCCGTATGCAGAATTGTTTCCAACATTACTGGCAAAAGGACTCATTCAGACAAGGAGTCCTCCAAATCCTACAAACAGTTCCTCACCATGGTATAAGGCTGACCAATCTTGTCCCTATCATCAGGGGGCACCAGGTCACAATATTGAGAACTGTTTCTCTTTCAAGATTGACGTCCAACGATTAATGAAGAGCGGAATGCTATCCTTCAAAGATACTAATCCAAACGTCCAAGCAAATCCTTTGCCGCAGCATAAAGAAGCTTCAGTAAATCTGATAGACCAACACCCCAATGTCATTCAAATCTACGACATTCGTCAGATAGGGGAAAATCTTGTCAAGATGCACGCTAAACAAGCTGGGTACGGTCATGTACCACCTCACAAATACTTCACATGTGAAATTTGTCCAAAGAATAATCAAGGATGTGCCGTAGTTCAAGCTGCATTACAAGAACAAATGGACTTAGGATGGATTCAACATATCCGAGTCAGAACTGAACATGACATCAACATGGTTCAAGGATGTCCAGGAGAATACAAAATCTACAAAGTTGAAGACCTTGAAGGATCAGTAGTCAGGTTCCACAAAACTTTAAATGGACTTGCCTACTTTGGAACAGATTTCCACGCTTACAGTAGATGCGAAATCTGTCGAAGAAATTCACGAGGATGTTTGCGTGTTCGCAACGACATTCAAAAGCTGATGGATGACGATACCATTACTGTTCTTGCCAACAGAGAAGATGATGAAGTCTTCACCGTATCTCCTCAAATTAATCAAGATGAACCTATGCAAGTTAAGTATG